>NW_012100432.1:942427-949228 GCF_000951045.1 Mandrillus leucophaeus
ATTTGGTCTTTTCACATAGTCCCATATTTCTTGGAGATTTTGTTCATTCCTTTTCATTCTTTTCTCTCTAATCTTGTATTCACACTTCATTTCTGTAAGTTGATCTTTGGTCTCTGATATCCTTTCTTCTGCTTGATCAATTCAGTTATTGATACTTGTGTATGCCTCACAAAATTCTCGTGCTGTGTTTTTCAGCTCCATCAGATCATTTATGTTCTTCTTTAAACTGGCTATTCTAGTTAGCAATTCCTCTAGCCTTTTTTCAAGGTTCTTAGCTTCCTTGCATTAGGTTAAAACATTCTCCTTTAGCTCAGAGGAGTTTGTTATTGCCCACCTTCTGAATCCTACTTCTGTCAATTTGTCAAACTTATTCTCCATCCAGTTTTGTTCCCTTGCTGGTGAGGAGTTGTAATCCTTTGGAGAAGAAGAGGCGTTCTGGTTTTTGGAATTTTCAGCCTTTTTGCACATTTTTCCCCCCCATCTTCATGGATTTATCTACCTTTGGTCTTTGATGTTGGTGTCCTTCAGATGGGGTTTTTGTGTGGATGTCCTTTCTGTTGATGATAATGATATTCCTTTCTGTTTGGTAGATTTCCATCTAATAGTCAGGCCCCTCTCCTGCAGGTTTGCTGGAGTTTGCTGGAGGACCCTCCAGACCCTGTTTGCCTAGGTATCCCCAGCAGAGGCTGTAGAACAGCAAAGATTGCTACCTGTTCCTTCCTCTGGAAGATTTGTCCCAGAGGCGCACCCACCAGATGCTAGCCAGAACTCTCCTATATGAGGTGTCTGTTATATGAGAAACACCCCTGCTGGGATGTTTCTCTCTGGGGGAAGCACAGGGATCAGGGACCCACTTGAGGAGGCTGGCTGTCCCTTAGCAGAGCTCGAGCACTGTGCTGCTCTCTTCAGAGTCAGCAGGCAGGAACATTTAAGTCTGCTGAAGCTGCGCCCACCGCCACCCCTTCCCCCAGATGCCCTGTCCCAGGAAGATGGGAGTTTTATCTATAAGCCCCTGACTGGGGCTGCTGCCTTTCTTTCAGAGATGGCCTGCCCAGAGAGGAAGAATCTAGAGTGGCAGTCTGGCTACAGCAGCTTTGCCTAGCTATGGTGGGCTCCACCCAGTTCGAACTTCCTGGCGGCTTTGCTTACACTGTGAGGGGAAAACCACTTACTCAAGCCTCAGTAATGGTGGACACCCCTCCCCCCACCAAGTTCCAGCATCCCAGGTCAACTTCAGACTGTTGTACTGGCAGTGAGAATTTCAAGCCAGTAGATCGTAGCTTGCTGAGCTCCATGGGGGTAGGATCCACTAAGCTAGACCACTTGGCTCCCTGGTTTCAGCCCCCTTTCCAGGGGAGTGAATGGTTCTGTCTCGCTGGCATTCTAGGTGCCACTGGGGTATGAAAAACAAAACTCCTGCGGCTAGCTCGGCGTCTGCCTAAATGACTGCCCAATTTTGTGCTTGAAATCCAGGGCCCTAGTGGTGTAGGCACCCGAGGCAATCTCCTGGTATGCAGGTTGTAAAGACCATGGGAAAAGCATAGTATCTGGGCCAGAATACACTGTTCCTCACATTACAGTCCCTCGCAGCTTCCCTTGGCTAGGTGAGGGAGTTCTCCAGCCCCTTACACTTCCTGGGTGAGGTGACACCCCACCCTGCTTCTGCTCACTCTCCCTGGGCTGCTGTACCCACTGTCTAACCAGTCCCAATGAGATGAGCCAGGTACCTCAGTTGGAATTACCCACCTTCTGCATTGATCGTGCTGGGAGCTGCAGACTGGAGCTGTTCTTATTCAGCCATCTTGCCAACCTCACAGATTTAATAAATTTTTATTAACTATTGTCATCACACTGTACATTAGGTCTCCAAAAGGGATTTATAGCTTTTTCTGCCCTGGCTAGGACCTCCAGTACCATGTTTAATACTAGACATCCTTCTGTGAGCATTTATTTTTTTATCTTTATTATGTTTGTGCTAGTATTTTTTTGTTATGTAAAATATTTATTTTTGTTATGTAAAATACATATTTAATATAAAATTTACCACTTTAACTGTTTATGTGTACAGCCCAGTGGCATTAGATATAGTCGCAATATCGTGTAACCATTACCACTATCTCTATCCAGAACTTTTTTTACTATCCCAAACAGAAACTCTGTACCCATCAAATAATTCCCCATCTTTCCCTCCCCCAAGACCCTGGTAAATTCTAACTTTCTGTGTCTTTGGATTTGCCTGTTGTAAGTGTCTCAAATAAGTGGAATCATACAATATTTGTCCTTTTGTATCTAGTTTATTTCACTGAACATGATAATTTCAAGGTTCATTCATGTAGTAGCACACATCAGAATTTGTTTCCTTGTTATGGCTGAATACTATTCCATTGTATAGGTATACCACATTTTGTTTATCCATTCATCTGTTGATGGACATTTGAGTTGGTACCACCTTTTGACTATTGTGAATAATCCTGCTATTAACATTTATGTACAAATATCTGTTCGAGTTCCTGCTTTCATTTCTTTTGTGTATATACCTGGAGTAGAGTTGCTGAGTCATATGGTAATTGTATGGGAATAGAATGGTAATTCTCTATTTAAGGTTTTGTGGAACCACCAAACTGCCACTAAGCAGTGGCACCATTTTACACTCTCAACAGTAATGCACAAGTGTTCCAGTTTCCCTATATCTCACCAATACTTATTTTCCAGTTTTTTATAATAGCGATCCTAATGAGTGTGAAGTGATATCTCACTGTGATTTTGATTTTGACATTCCCTAATGATCAATAATGTTGAGCATATTATGTCTTATTAGTTATTTGTATAGATTATTTGGAGAAGTACCTATTGAAGTCTTCTGCTCATTTTTTTAATTGTGTAGTTGTTGAGTTGTAGAAAATCTTTATATATTCTGGATATTAATCACTTATCAGGTAATATTGCAAGTATTTTCTCCCATTCTTTGAATTCCCTTTTCACATTCTCATTGGTGTTCTTTGATGCACAGAAGCATTATATTTTGATGGAGTCCTATTTATTTATTTGCTTTTTTGTTGCTATTTATTTATCTATTTATGCTTTTGGTGTCACATTTTAAAAACTCAGTGTCAAATCTAATGTGATGAAGATTTTCTGCTATGTATTATTCTGAGAGTTTTATAGTTGTAGCTATTAACTTTGATTCCTTTTGAGTTCATTTTTGTATGTGGCATAAAGTAAAGGTCCCACTTTATTATTTCACATGCAGATATCCTGTTTTCCCAGTGCCATTTGTTGAAAAGACAAGTCCTGGGCTGGGCACGCATGGTGGCTCACACCTGTAATCCCAGCACTTTGGGAGGTCAAGGCAGGTGGATCACTTGAGACCATGAGTTCGAGACCAGCCTGGCCAACATGGCAAAACCCCATCTACTTGTGAGGCAGAGACAGGAGAATTGCTTGAACCAATGAGGTAGAAGTTGCAGTGAGCTGAGATCGCACCACTGCACTCCAGCCTGGGTGATAATCTCAAAAAAAAAAAAAATCCTCCTTTCCCCACTGAGTGGTGTTGGCATTCCCAAAATATATATATATATATATGTGTGTGTGTGTGTGTGTATATACACATATATACATATATACACATACACATATGTGTATATATATATAAATGAGCATAATTATGAAGGTTTATTGCTGGGCTCTCTGTTTTTTTCCCTTTAGTCTGTGCCTTATGCCAATACCACACTGTTTTGATCAGTATAGCTTTGTGGTACAGTTTAAGATCTGGGAGTATGATGTCTCCAACTTCGTTCTTGTTTCAAGATTGTTTTGGTCATTTGGAGTTTCTAGAGATTGCATGTGAATTTTAGGATGCATTTTTTTCTTTTCTGTAAAAAACACCATTGTGATTTTGGTAAGACTTGCATTGAATTGGTAGATTTCTTTGGGTAATACTGTCATCTTAACAATATTCTTCCAAATCATAAATGTAGAATGTCCTTTCACCTAATTATGTCATCTTTAATTTTTTTAGCAGTTTATAATTGTCGGTGTACAAATCTTTTGTCTCCACAGTTAACTTATTCCTAAGTATTTTATTATTTTTGATGCTACTGTAAAAAAAATCATTTTCTTAGTTTCTTATTTGGATTGTTCATTGCTGATGTATAGAAATGCAACTAATTTGTGTGAATTGATTTTGTACCCCGCAACGTTGCTTAATTCATTTATTGGTTCTAAAAGTTTTTGTGGAATCCTTAGGGTTTCCTATGGATAAAATCATGTCATCTGAAAGCAGGGATAATTTTACTATTTCCTTTTCAATATGTATGCCCTTTTCTCTTATCTAATTGCTCTGACAAAACTTCTTGTACTATATTGAATTGAAGTGGCAAAAGCTACCCTTCTCTTCCTCATGTTAGAGGAAAATTTTTCAGGCTTTCAACATTGAGTATAATCTTAGGTGTGATTTATTTCATATATGGCCCTTATCATGTTGAGGAAGTTCCCTTCTATTTCTGGTTTATTGAGTATTTTTATCATGAAAGGGTGTTAAATTTTGTCGAATGATTTTTCTGTGTCAATGGAGATGATTGGTTTTTTTTCTTCATTCTGTTCATGTGACATATTACATTTATCATTTTTTATATGCTGAATTATCCATGTGTCCCAGAAATGTATCTCACTCTTGACATCCTGCTGAATTCAGGTTGCTAGTATTTTTTAGTATTTTTACATTAATATTTATAAGGGATATTAGTCTGTAGAGTTTTTTTCTTCTTGTAGTATCTTCGTGCTGTATTGATATCAGGCTATTTCTGACCTCACAAGAAGAACTGGAAAGTGTTTCCTCCTCCTCCATTTTTTGTGGGGGAGAATTTAAGAAAGATTGGCATTAGTTCTTTCTTAATTGTTGGTAGAAGTCAACAGTGAAGCCATCCAGTCTTGGGTTTTTCTTTGTTGGGAAAATTTTTATTCAGTTATTTTAAAGGTTATATATCTATTCAGATTTTCTATTTATTAGTCAGTTTTGGAAGTTTGTATCTTTCTAGCAATATGCTCATCTCATCTAGGTTATTTAATTTTTTGGTGTACAATTGTTCATTGTATTCTCTTTTCATCCTTTTTTTAAAAAGAGTCTCTCTGTCACTGCGGGTGGAGTGCAGTGGTGTAACCATAGCTCACTGTAGCTTCAAACTCCTGGGCTCAAGCATCCTCCCACTTCAGCCTCTCAAGTAGCTAGGACTGTTGGCACATGACACCATGCCCAGCTAATTAAAAAAAAATTTTTTAGAGGTAGAGTCTTGCTATGTTGCCCAGGCTAGCCTAATCCTTTTTATTTCTGTAAAATCAGTGAGAATGCCTCCACTTTCGTTTCTGATTTTGGTAATTCTAACATTATTCTCTTCTGTCAGCCTAGTTAAAAGTTTTTCAATTTTGTTGATCTTTTCAAATAACTAACACTTTGTTTCCTTGATTTTTCTGTTGTTTCTCTCTTCTCTATTTTATGTCCACTCTAATCTTTTAATTTTTTTCCTTTTGCTACCTTTAGGTCTACTTTGCTGTTCTTTTTCTAGTTTCTAAGGTATATAGTTTATTGATTTGAGATCTTTTTTAAAGTATACATTTGCAACTCTAAAAATCACTCTTGGTGTTGCTTTTGCTGCATGCTGTTAGCTTTGGTTTCTTGTGTTTCATTTAAATTCATCTCTAAGTATTTTCTAATTTCCCTTGTGATTTCTTCTTTGACCCAGTGGTTATTTAAGAGCTTTTTTTTTTTTTCCATAATTCCCTTTATCAGGTTGAAGGAATTTTCTTCACTAGCTAGCTTGCTAAGAGTTTTTATAATTGACGGACATTGAATCATGTCCAGATATATTTTTGCATGCATCAACATGACCATTCTCCTGTATACTAGTAATACAATGATTTACATTAATTGATTTTTAGATGTTAAACCAATCTTGAGTTCCTGGAGTCAATCCAAGATGGTGGCTGCTAGCCACATATAGCTATTGAGCCTTTAAAATATAGTCTTTTTTGAGATGTACTATAAGAGGAAGATATACTCTAGATTTATAACATTTATTATTAAAACATGTAAAATACCTCATAATTTTTCTTTTTTTTTTTTTTTTTTTTTTTTTGAGACAGAGTCTCGCTCTGTCACCCAGGCTGGAGTGCAGTGGCGCAATCTCGGCTCACTGCAACCTCCGCCTCTCGGGTTCACGCCATTCTCCTTCCTCAGCCTCCCAAGTAGCTGGGACTACAGGCACCCACCACCACACCC
The DNA here is from genome assembly GCF_000951045.1 of Mandrillus leucophaeus. Taxonomy (NCBI): domain Eukaryota; kingdom Metazoa; phylum Chordata; class Mammalia; order Primates; family Cercopithecidae; genus Mandrillus; species Mandrillus leucophaeus. The sequence continues at coordinate 948,702 of NW_012100432.1, forward strand.
AGCTAACTTTTTGTGTTTTTATAGAGACGGGGTTTCACCGTGTTAGCCAGGATGATCTCGATCTCCTGACCTCATGATCTGCCCACCTTGGCCTCCCAAAGTGCTGGGATTACAGGTGTGAGCCACCATGCCCAGCCAATACCTCATAACTTTTATGTTGATTACTGAAATAAAATTTTGGCTCTATTGGGTTAAACAAAATAAATCATTAAAATTAACATCACCTATTAAACTCCAAATGTGGCTTCTAGCACATTTAAAATTACATATGTGACTCATGTCTGTGTCTCTCATATTTCTATTAGATAGTGCTGATATATGCTATTTTATATTCTCTTTTTTCTCTCAACATTAGCACAGGCACTTTGTGCATGCACCTTTGTGCACGCCACAAAGAATTCTTCAAGATTACCATTTTAGTAGCTATTCAACTTAAATCATTTAAGGATACTATACATTGTAGCATCTAGAAACTTTTTCTGTGTGTGTGTGTGTGTGTGTGTACGAGACACTTAGTTTTTTTTTTT
>NW_012100432.1:949278-1095066 GCF_000951045.1 Mandrillus leucophaeus
AAACTTTTTCTGTGTGTGTGTGTGTCTCCATGTATGACACTTTTTTTTTTTTTTTTTTTTGAGACAAAAAGGTGATTCTCATGCTTCAGCCTCCCTAGTAGCTGGGATTACAGGTATGCACCTCCACCCCCAGATAATTTTTTTTTTTTTTTAAAGCAGAGATGAGGTTTCACCATGTTGACCAGGCTGGTCTCAAACTCCTGGCCTCAGATGATCTGCCCACCTCAGCCTCCCAAAGTTCTGGGATTACAGGCATGAGCCACCGTGCCAGCCAATACTTAGTTGTTCTTGCTGTAAAAATTAGATTCTACTCCTCAGTTATTCAGAAAAAAATTTAATGACTATATGTTCCTTGTTCATTTGTTTCTTCCCTCATTTCTTCATTTTTTTCTCTTCCTCCTTTTATCCATTTACCAAATATTGTTGAGGGCCCTGGTAGTGTATAGGTAATAATACAATGATTTAAAGTAATTACCTCTGACCAGACTGTCTGGGTTCAAATCCTTGCTCTTGACTTAGCAGCTCTATTACTTCAGGCAGGTTACTTAACCTCTCAGTTATTGGGTTTCTCAGTGACAATATAAAGATTATATTAGGTTGGTACAAAAATAATTGCCGTTTTTGCCATTGAAAGTAGTGAAAAAAGCTGCAATTACATTTGCACCAATAATAGTTGTAGTTACTTCACATGAAGTTGTAAGTAATAAAAAGGATTTTATCAACACATTTTGAACAAGGCCTAGCACATTTTCAGTTCCATGTACATTATTATTATCAGTGTTTGCTACCTACTAACAGTCCAGCAGGGAAGGCAGGCACTAGATAAGTTACTGTAAATATGCTCAGTATCATGAAAGGACGATCTCTGAGAGTTAGACCAATGAATAAGAAGTGTTCATTGCTCTCAAGTAGTGCAGTCTGCTAGGGGAGAAAGACATGAAAATAAATCATCCTAATACAGCAGGATGAATGCTAACAGCAACTGTGTTCAAAATACTATAGCACAGAGGAAAGAGGGGCTGGCTGCCCCTGGTGGCTTCTAAAGGCAGTATTCTCTGGGCTGAGTCTGGAAGATTGACTTTTGTTTTTAACTCCAGTCATTTGATTACCTGTGTAGATTCATAGAAGATGTTAATATCAGTCTGCAAAATAAAATGCTTCATGTTTGCATACGTATATTACCAGTTGATTTGTACCAGCTGGCTACGTTTTGTACAGAGAGCAGACTCCATCAGTATTGTCATGTGGTGATTCTTAGAATGGAGACACAGAAGATATTTCAGCCAACAAAGGAATGTCTTTCACAATAGAAGTGTAAACAGAATGCCAATTCAGTTCAAGGATGACTTTCTTCTTTTGAAGATGCCTGGTTGTCAAGCAAAATACAAAATACACTAAGAATAAAACATGCCAAATTTTATCAAATGAAGTAGGAAGCCTTTCCCTTAAACTAAAAGACTTAAATGGTGAGCAAAAGAGAGCTGTCAGGAGTTTAAAAATAAGTTTGATTTTTCAATTTCTTTGCTTTTAAAATGGGAAAGGATAATGTAATGACTGAACTTCATGAAAGTAGTCTTACTCAGTTAAATTATCCAATCTAAGTATAATGCTGAGGTGACTTTATGTGTTTCTAACTCTTTTTCCTAGTGATAAGAACTACACTTAAAACAGCCTTTATTCGATCAAGCCTTGGATCTGATAAGTTAATAGTCAATTTGCTTAGCAAAAACAATTTGATTAAATGCTTCTCTTTGTGCTGGAAAAAATATTGAATTGGAAAGTTTGCCTAAAGTCATTTGTTGGCTAGGCATGGTGGCTCACGCCTGTAATCCCAGCACTTTGGGAGGCTGAGGCAGGCTGATCACCTGAGGTCAGGAGTTCAAGAACAGTCTGGCCAACTTGGTGAAACCGCATCTCTAATAAAAATACAAAAATTAGCCAGGCCTGGTGGTGGGCACCTGTAGTCCCAGCTACTAGAGAGGCTGAGGTAGGAGAATCACTTGAACCTGGGAGGTGGATATTGCCATGAGCTGAGATCATGGCACTGCACCCCAGCCTGGGTGACAGAGACTCCATCTCAACAACAACAAAAAAGTCACTTGTCCATGGTTTTCCTTTCTTCACACCACGTCTATCTAATAAGTTGTTTTTTTTTTTCAGTTGAAAGTCTCAGTTTTATTTTCCCTGCAGATGCTTCGTTTTCATTGCAAGCCATATCATACATACAGAAGTGTAAAGAAAGCTTATGTACAGTTTAGCAACTAATAATAAAATGAACACCAGTGTATTTACCTTTCAGGACAGAAAAAAAAAATCTTACAATTCCTTGGAATTCTTACATGCCTCATCTGGTCACTGTTTCCTCCTTCTTCCAAGACCTAACTGCTAGCCTGATTTTTGTGTTAACTGTTCTCTCTTGACTTTTCTTATCACCTGCGAATATACCTCTAAAAATACATTGATAAATTGTTTGATATTTAGTTAATAAATAGTAGCCAACCTTAAATAGAAGGAATGCCTATCAATGAATGGCATGAAGATTTTTAGTCAACACTTGTAATACGGTGTATCTTTCCCATTGTTTTGTCATTCAAGTAATGCCAATGAGGTTTTATTCATTTTCCTTCACCTTTTCATTGGGAAGCCAAGATGTCTGTAAATCCGGATTAGTGATGATAGCAGTGAACTATACCTGCTCATAAATCTATTTGTGCTAGTGTATTTTGACAAGCAAAATGTATATCCAACTCGCACTCTACATATTTCTTTTATTCCCCCAATTTATAGCAATACCAAAAAGGATGCAGCAAGGGACCTACTTATTCTATATGTTTTTGTGTTTGTATTTTCTTTGTAGATTCATTTCCAATTTAATTATACTCCCTGCTTTGCCATGATTTATGAATGATTATAGCTAGTTTGTCTTTGGATATATAATTCTATCTGCATAAAAAATATGCTGATTAATGTAGGCTAATATGTTTCAAATTAAAAATCTATGTTCTTTAAAATTATTTAATATGTTAAAGAAACTTAACACACTTGCTGACTGGGATGCACAAATTTCTCTTAAGGCAGTGCTGAGTGATAAAACACAAGATACATGTGTATAATTTGTGAAACTGTATCACCAAGGGATTCTGTGTTGATCTGATGTCTCTCTCAACTTCATGAAATTAAAAGAAAGGTCTGGTCCAATACTTTTCAATAAAGGGTGAATTTTCCTCCAGGGAACATTTGGCAATATATGGAGACAATTTGGTAGTTACAACTAGGAGTGGGTGCCACTAGTGGGTAGAGGCCAGGGATGTTGCTAAACATTCTACAGTACACAGGGCAGCCCCCTTCTCTAACACAGAATTATCTGGCCCAAAATGTCAATATAGCCAAGACTGGGAAACCTTGGTCTAATCTGGTGAATGTAAAGCCCTTTCATATCCTTTGGTGTGGACATCCATGTTTCTCTAGCTATATTAGCGCTTGTCACAGCTACCCAAGCAACATCTCTTCTGCTTAATTGATAAGTGAATGCCCCAGTACTTCTCTAGCTTTAACTAAATAAATTAGCAATGGTCCTGAAAAATTGAGTTGACTGAGCTAATCCCATCTGCACCATCGCAGGCACACGTGCACACACACACATATATCCCCTCACTCTGTGTACCCCAACATAGAACCTGTCTCTCTCACGTATATCCAGGCAGCCCAAAAATTGCAATAGTTATTCTGACTCGCAGACAGCATGCCCTGCCATGTTGGTTCTTTATGGCTTTTTCATGAACCCAATGAGGGAAGCAATGATGAACAGGGAAAGTTCAGTGGCACCACTGTGAGTAGTCACTTTCTTTCCAAGCTAGCTGTGATTTTTGCCAAGTCTAAGCTCTTGTGTGCCCTGGCTTTGAACACCCTTTTCAATGTAGTTCCTGTGGAGATGAGTGGATATGTGTTTACTTTCAATAGGCCTGCTGTTTTGGCCTGTCATTCCCAGTGGTTTGCATGACAGAGAAAATGATACTGAATAATAGAAATCGAGTAATTCTGTGTTCCAGAGACTAATTCTGCAGACTGTGCCAGACACATCTTCCTTTGCAGGTATGGGAAATGTATGAGTATTTTCTTTTGAAAAGCACAAAGGAGCTGATGAGGTTTTACATTGTAGGTGTTCAGAGAGCCAAATTTCAAGAAGAAAGAGATGTCATGGGGCCTGTCTCTATTCATTCAAATACCTTAATTTCTACTCCTGGATGTCAATCATTTGATGTATAACTACCAAGTATTTACAGCATGCAAAGCATTCATGTGGAACTATTAATAGAAGGAAGAACACAAAATAACTTCTTGTGATTGAATTCCTCAAAGTTTGAGAGATAGGTGAAATGATCCTGCACAAGAGTGAACTCAAGGCAGGAGGAAAGTCATAAGTAACTGAAGGAATACATGGCATTCAACCTCCACTTTCCCTTCTCATGCTTGAAGGAGACATGACATGAATTACTCTCTCCTGCTGAACTCAGACATGGACTGATAATCTTTTTAACATAGCTTAGCAAGTGATCATAACCAGTCCATGGAAGATGGTACCTGAGGTGAACTCTGTTTGCCATCTTTGGGCTGTGGACTAGAAGTCACAGTGGTTTGAAGAGAACATAATAAGTCTGTTCCTGCACCATCATTGTGACTCATTAAATACCTCTTACTGGAGACATATGTATGCCTTCATTTCCCTCAGTGCAAGAAACATGCAGAAAAAGCAAAGTCATTCACACCTTCCCTGGCAATCAGAGTTGTTAGTAGATGTTGTTTGTCAAGATTTTCTTCATTGCTGCTAATGCACACATCATCACAGTTTGAATTACTCCATGAACTTTTCTGATGTCTAGAAGTCAGCCACTCCTACTGTTAGGAGAGTTTACTCTGTCAATAGGACAGCTACATTACCAAGTCTAATTACACACTAAAAAAAAAAAAGAAAAGAAAAGTGTCCACATATCAAGTGGAAGTAGAAGTCAGGTATAACAGGGTAGAGAGCCTTTTTAATTAAATAATGTCAGTTACCTTTTGCCATCAGCTCATAGTTTAATTCAAGCACTTTTGTTGTGAGAACACTGGGTCAAGAATCCATCCTCTGGAGTGCTAGGGAATACAATCATTCCTGTCCAGCTCCAGCCAGTTTGTTTGGAGGCCATTCCCGTTGCTTTAATTAGGGAAAAAAAAATTAATGTTGTAAATTCATAGCATGTCACTCTTCATTTCTGTACAATCCATCACACTCTGAGCGTGTGTGTGGCAGCTCTTTTTAATAAAGGATTTTGCAGAGTACCCGCTGTGGCAAAAATACTTTATCATCTTTGCTAGCTCCAGGAGTCCTAGCATTATGTCATGTTTGACTCCAAAAAATATTATTATAAGCCCTGGAATTAGAAACCCAACAATGGAACTAGCTGATTTCAATTGCCTGTGAAGCTATCATATTTTGAGAAATAAAACTCGGTAAGTTTTCATTTTAATCAAAAACTATAACAGGACCAGGGTTGCTTGTCTGAAATGAATAATTTCCACATTTCTGGATGCTATCAGATAATGGCTCTCCCATCCGTGAATTAATTATAAAACCAGAAATACTCTAAGAATATCAAGTTGTATCCCCCATACTTTCTTTTAAAGATTATGTTTCATCAACTTGGAGCTCAAAAGAGGGAATTGAAGGGCACTCAAGAGCCAATTCTTAAAACATCTCATAAGCTGTGGCACCTGGGAAGGTCATCAGGGGCTTGTTATATCCCAGCCATCACCTTAGGATAACTGGCTCATGCAGGAGTTCCAAGCTATTGGAATAGAAACAAGAAAAACATTTTCCTAATAATATCCTTCAAGGAGCACATGTCAAGCCTCCCCAGCTCTTTCCAAGCCAAGGAACAGCCCCCTTTGTATTTTAGCCCAATTCCATGAGGTTTAGGTGCTTTCTACTCATTCCAATTGTTTCTTTTAGATTTTGAGATTCAATCCTGTTTGCTTTTAAATGTCATTCTTTTTCCCTCTCTACCATGTTAATGCCCAGTCCTAAATCTCACCACCATTAAGAGGGAATCAATCTCCTGTTCCTTACCTGGCAGGTGCAGGAGGGGAGTAGCGCCACTCGCCAGTTTTAGGAGTGAGTTTCCTGGAGGACTGTCTCTAGACTCCAGGGAGAGGGAGTACCTCCCACCTCATGTCCCTGGGGGAAGTAGAGGTAATAGCGCTTCTTGCACATTTCTCTTATTAATAGGGTGGCAAGGTCAAGTTGGAGAGAAGGGACTAGTCCTTCTTCAGTGGTACCTTTAAGTAAGCATTGCCAGGAATGGCTGCCATTTTCACTCTGACTAGCACATAGTGTATTTCCAGCTTCTTCCTTGGCTGCGGGCCTTACCCACAATTCTGAGACAACAAGAACAGCCTCCTGGCTACTAACCATCCTCCAGGTTCTTCATGTATGCTCTGCTTAGCAAATTAATAATGCTCTGAACTAAGCTTGTCATCTCAATGATATGGTTCGAATTTTTGTCCCCACCCAAATCTCATGTTGAATTGTAATCCCCAGCGTTGGAAGTGTGGCCTGGTGGGAAGTCATTGGATCATGGAAGTGGATTTCCCCCTTGCTGTTCTAGTAACAGTGAGTGAGTTCTCACAAGATCTGTTTGTTTAAAAGTGTGTAACACTTCCCCCTTCTCTCTCTGCCTCCTTCTTTGGCCATGTGAAGACATGCCTACTTCCCCTTTGTCTTCTGCCATGATTGAAAGTTTCCTGAGGCCTCCCCAGCCATGCTACCTGTACAGCCTGCAGAACCATGAGCCAATTAAACCTCTTTTACTTATTAATTACTCAGTCTCAGATAATTCTTTACAGCAGTGTGAGAATAGACTAATATACCCCATTTGACAGCTGTGGCATTTGGGGAGGTAGCATATCATAGCAGTTAAATGGGCAAAGCAGCATCAGATGTGAGTTCAGGTTGTAGGCTCTGAAAATCACAACTGCTCAAGAGATGCAGGAGTCAGATGAGGGTTTGGTCTACCAATGACCTTCCCTTCGTGCTCTGTGCACTGTTTCTTAACTCTGGCTTCTCTGCTTCCTTCCAGGCCTCTCTCAGGTCTAAAGCTTCCTCACATAAACCCTACGATTCCCAGAGGTCCTGTCAATTTCCCAGATCCAAACCTTTGCTGAGGTTACTCAGCCCGCTTAAGAGATCTTCCTTCCTCACCCTTCATGCAAATCTCCCTTATGAAATTTAATCCTTAAGCTACTTAGCAAGTAATTATTTAGTGACTACATTCAACTGTCAGAATAGGCTGGATTTTGCTGCAGTGGCAAACAAACCTGAAATATAAGTTGCTGACACACAGGTTATTTCACACTCAAATAATATGCTATTAAAGCAACTGATGGCTCTCTTCTGTATCTTCCTTACTCAGAAACACAAGCCTCTAGCATCCACAGCAGTTCTAGCCAATAGGTCTTTGTGTAATGATGGAAATGGCCTATATCTGCACTGCCCGAAATGGTACCCACTAGTCACAGGTGGCAATTGAGTATTTCAAATGCAACTAATGTGACTGAGGAACTGAATTTTTACTTTATTTAATTTTAATTAGTATAAATATCAATAATCAAAATAGTACAATATAGTAGCCACTGGCTACTGTACTGTACAAGACAGATTCAGAACATCATGTGTTGCTGGGCCAGGGAGAGAGAAGCATGGACATTTATATACTGATGCTAAAAATCTTCTACCCAGAGGTAATAATCATCATGCCCTTTCACATTCAATGGGTGAAAGTAAATCATGTGTCCACATCGAGCCTCCACGGGTCAAGTAGAGCAGTTCTACCTTGATCTCATAGAAGGAGAATAAAAAGTCTCAGTAAGTAGCTTTAATGAATTACACACCACCCACTGTTAAGGGTTCTACATATTAAGTGTGAAATAAAATAGACCTGCACCATGCCCCCAAGGAGCTTAGAGTCTAATAGGGAAGGAAGGATGGAGACGACCATCAAAAATACACAAATACATGACTGCAAACCTTTAAGGGAGAATAACTCTTTTGGAAATCAAGGCTTGTAGTTTAAATAGGGAATTAGGAAAGACTTCTATGAAAACGTCATCTAAATAATGAGTATGAAGTGGTGCAGAGTGAGGTAAAGGATATTCCAGACAAAAACATGTGTGAAGGCTCCAGATTTGGGAAGCACCTGGTGGTGTCTTCTGGGAAGTAAAGGAAGGCCCTGCTGGATGGAGTGTAGACCTAGGGAGAAGAGTGGCACAGTGAATGCAGGCAGAGCAAGGGCCAAGTCATATGCAACCCTGTGGGTTCTGGTGGGAGTGTAGAGATGACTCTCATCAAAGGGAAGCCCTTAGAAAGTCTGATGCAAGAAGAGTACATGATTTCATGTACAGTGCTAAAAAAAATCACCCTAGCTGCTGGTTGGACAAGGGTTTGGAGAAGATAAGAGAGAAGAAATGTGGGAAAGCTTTTCCTCTGGGAAGTCTCCTATATTAGTTCTATTGTTGCTACTGCTACAGTCTTCGTGGCTTAAAACAACACCCATTTATGACCTCACAGTTTCCATGGGTGGGGAGTCCCAGTAGAATGTCACTAGGTCCTCTGCTCAGGGTCTTACTAGGCTGCAATTCAGGTGTTGGCCAAGCTACACACTTCCCTGGAGCTCAGGGTTTTCTTCCAAGCACATGTGTTTGTGGGTAGAATTCAGTTCCTTCTGGTTATAGGATTGAGGTCGCGGTTTTCTTAATAGGTGTCAGCTAGGGGTCATTCTCAGTGCCCACAGTTTCTTGCTATGTGGCCCTCTTGCAGCATGGCAGTTCTTTGAGATCAGCAAGAAAATCAGTCTCTTCTGAACAAGTTGATCTGCTTTTAAGGGTTTTCATCTGATTATTCAGGCCCACCTAGGATGATCTCCCTTTTGATTAACTCAAGACAAACTGAATTGAGGGCAGTCACAGTGGTTCATACCTATAATCCCAGCACTTTGGAGGTCAAGCTGGACTGATTGCCTGAGCCCAGGAATTCGATACCAGCCTGGGCAAAACAGTAAAACCCTGTCTCTACAAAAAAATATAAAAATTAGCAAGGCATGGTGGTATGTGTTTATAGTCCCTGCTACTCAGGAGGCTGAGTCAGGAGGATTGCTTGAGCTCAGAGCCAAGATCATGCCACTGCACTCTTGCCTGGGTGACAGGGCAAGACCCTTTCTCAAAAACGAAACAAACAAACAAAAAAAAACTGAATGGAGACATTAATCATATCTGCAAAATCCCCCCATCTTTGCCATATAACCTAATCATGGGAGTGATGTCATATTTACAGGTCCTGCTCCTGCCCAAGGGGAGGGGATTACAAAGCCTGAGCACCAAGGGGCAGGAATTTCAGGGACCACCTTAGAATTCTGCCTACCCAATACCATTCAAGACATAGGCACAGGCAAGGATTTCATGAAGATACCAAAAGCAATTGCGACAAAAGCAAAAATTAATAAATGGGATCTAATTAAAGAGCTTCTGCAGAGCAAAATAAACTATCAACAGAGTGAATAGACAACCTACAGAATGGGAAACCATTTTTGCAATCTGTCCATCTGACAAAGGTCTAATATTCAGCATCTATAAAGAACTTAAATTTACAAGAAAAAAACAACCCCATTAAAAAGTAGGCAAAAGACATAGACACTTCTCAAAAGAAGACATTCAGTTGGGCATGGTGGCTCATGCCTATAATCCCAGCACCTTGGGAGGCGAAGGCAGGTGGATCACGAGATCAGGAGTTTGAGGCTAGCCTGGCCAACATAGTGAAACCCTGTCTCTACTAAAAATTTTTTTTTAAAAATTAGGTGTGGTGGCAGGTGCCTATAGTCCCAGGTACTTGGGAGGCTGAGGCAGGAAAATCACTTGAACCCTGGAGGTGGAGGTTGCAGTGAGCCAAAATTGCACCACTGCAGTCCAGCCTGGGTAACAGATCATGCAGCCGACAAACATGAAAATAAGCTCAACATCACTGATCATTAGAGAAATGCAAGTTAAAACCACAATGAGATACCATCTCACACCAGTCAGAATGGCCATTATCAAAAAATCAAAGCAACAGATGCTGGCGAGGTTATGGAGAAAAATATACACTTTTATGCTGTTTGTGGGAGTATAAATTAGTTCCACCATTGTGAAAGACAGTGTGCCTCCAAGGCCTAGAGGCAGAAATATCATTTGACCAAGGAATCCTATTACTGCGTATATACGCAAAAGAACATAAATCATTCTACTATAAAGATCCATGCACACGTATGTTCATTGCAGCACTATTCACAATAGTAAAGACATGGAATCAACCTAAAAGTCCATCAATGATAGACTAAATAAAGAAATGTAGTACATATACACCATGGAATACTATGCAGCCATAAAAAGGAATGAGATCATGTCCTTTGAAGGGAAATAGATGGAACTGGAAACCATCATCCCCAGCAAACTAACACAGCAACAGAAAATCAAACACCGTATGTTTTCACTAAGTGGGAGCTGAATGGTGAGAATATGAGGACACAGGGAGGGGAATAGCACACACTGGGGCCTGTTGGAGGGTGGAAGGTGGGAGGAAGAAGATCATCAGTAAGAATGGCTAATGGATGCTGGGCTTAATACCGAGATGATGGGATGATCTATGCAGCTAATCACCATGGTACATGTTTACCTATGTAACAAACCTGTACATCTTGCACATATACCTCTGAACTTAAAAGTCGGGGGGAAAAAAAAACTGCCTTTGCTTGAACCTGTGAGGCAGAGGTTGCAGTGAGCCGAGATTGTGCCACTGCACTCAAACCTGAGCAACAAACCGATACCCCATCTCAAAAAAGAATTCTGCATGCCACAGCTTTTTTGGCTTTCCCAGCTGACATAGCATTTGACCTCCTAGAACCTTCCACAGCAGTTATTATCTGTACTCGAGGGAAGAATGAACCAGAAGTAGGCAACTGTTGCCCTTAATAGCCAGTTGATTCATGTGAGCCACAATCTATCATTTTCTGACAGTTTAATTTGGGCATGTATTCAGTTCTGAGGGCCTAATTCAGGCTGCCCAGATTCACAAAAGACTGGTCAGGGAGCCAGAGGGACATCACTATTTTTGGGCACAAAGTATAGCTACCAGGCCAACCAGAACCGTTGTGTTGACTGAGGAAACTAGAGAAAATATTTATGGAGCGTTTTGGAATCAGAGACAGGGTTCAATGTGGTTGAGTCCCTTAACCATTCACAGCCTCAGTTTCTTCATCTTTAAATTGGAGATCATTTTAATCATCTGCACAGTGTTATTTGTGAGGAATAAATGAGATAATGTATGTCAAACCATTAATACAGAGTCTGGTACCTGGTACACTTACAACAACAGTAGCTGCTGCTATTCTTATCCTCCTCACCAGGCACAGCCAGAGCTAGATAAACGCTTGTTGCTGTAACACAGCTGAAGGCAGGCAGCTTAGGAAGCTGTCCAGATTTTGTCCCAAGAGGGCTCCACAGCTGAAGAAAACAAGCTCACCAGTGTGTCACAAAGCCACTCTGGGCCATCATTTCTGAGTCTGTTAAACTGAGATAACCTCCCCATTTGCTTTCCCTTATTGGGGAAGTTTGTGGCAGCAATTCAAGGCTCTTAGAAGAAATGTGCCATAGGGTAATAATACAGTGATAAATACCTTACATCCATGTCTCTCATCTCCTTTCAGGGTGTAAAGGTGTTCTTGCAGCTCTTACTAAGATGTTTTGGTAACAGAACCTTCCTGAGCCATCTATCATTCCATTACGTTATAGCCTGGATTTGATTATTTATTCATTTAGACTCTGCTACAGACTGCTTCATACCACTGAGCAGCCGCTAATCAATTAACGCTCAATTTTTTCTGTTGTCACACCTGTATGTTGGAATGGCCACAGCTTCCCTGCCCTGGACCTCTGAAATCTCAGGAGTGTTCTTGGAATCTTGAAGACTTGGTACTTGCCAAATATTTTCTAAGACATAGTTTCATGTATTCTCAGCCAAATGTGATACATCTTAGGATGCTCTTTTATAATTGATTTGCAGGGATTTGCTCTGAACACAGATGTGACTCATTTGAGTCCATGTATCAGACTGTTTTTGTTTGGGATGAGATTATTGTGCAGTTTCTATTTCGTTATATGTCAAATGTCAATATTAAAGTTTCCAGTAACACAGACATGACTGGTAAAGAAAATGGGAAGGTATTTTCATATCTGTGTTTCAGAACTAAAGACATTAAAAAAGAATTATTTCTTGAAAATAAACACATCATGGATTGGTAGATTAGAATCTCTGTAATATGAATAAAGTTTATAAAATCAAATTACTCGCTGAAATTATGCAGAGGAAATATCCCAAAAGAGCACAGAGGATAATATTGATAAAATAACTCTCTTTAAAAATCATACTGACAAAAAACATTCATGTGGACCACAGGCTGGCAAATATGGTCCAGTACACTGCCTATTTTTGTAAACAAAGTTTTACTGGCTCACTGTCACACTCAATTGTCTACACATTAGCCATGGCTGTTTTCTCACTATAAGTGGACAGTTGAGCCATTGTGATAGAGACCATATGACCTACAAAGCCTAAAATATTATTTGGTCTTTTGCCAATTAACTTTCCTGGCCCCCAATCTAAAACAGTACTTTTTAAATTACCTTTTTAAAGATAAATACAAAATACATTTAGAATATTGCTGTATGCCAGGCACATTGGCTCACACCTGTAGTCCCAGCAGTTTGTGATACCAAGACAGAAGAATCTCATGAGCCCAGGAGCTTGAGTCCAGCCCGGGCAACATAGGGAGACCCCATCTCTACATAAAAGTAAAAAATTAGTTGGGCATTGTGGTATGTACCTGTGGTCTCAGCCACTTGGGAGGCTGAAGTAGGAGAATTTCTTGAGCCCAGGAAATTGAGCCTGCAGTGAGCCATGATCATGCCATTGAACTTTAGCCTGGTGACAGAGCAAGACTCTCTCTCTCTCATCTATATATATAATTAACAGAAGGAAATTTGGGGAACTCACAAATATGTGGAACTTAAACAGTACACTTCCAACTAACCAAGAGGTTAAAAAAAATCACAAGGGAAATTAGAAAATACTTTGAGGAGAAAGAAATGCAAACACAGCATACCAAAACTTATGGGCTACAACTAATGTGGTGCTCAAAGGGAAATTTATAGCTACAAATGCCGATAATTTATTTTAAAGTTCTCAAATCAATAAACTTAATGTTACATCTTAAGATGCTGAAAATAAAGATCAAGCTACACTCAGTGCAACCAAAGAAAGAATCATGATTAGAGCTAAAATAAGTGAAATAGATAGAAAAAATATAGAGGCATTTAACAAAATCAAAAGTTGGTTCTTGGAGAAGATTAACTACAACATTGAAAAACACTTGGTTTCACAAAAATAAAAGACTCAACTTGTTGAAATCACGACTGAAATAGGGACTATTATTATAAAACTTACAGAAGTAAAAAGGTAAAGGGCCTTATCAAACTTATTTGGTTTGATATAATCTCATTTATCTATTTTTACTTTTATTGCTGTGGTTTTGAGGTATTCTCCATAAAATCTTTGCCCACACCAGTATCCTGAAACATTTCCCCTGTTTTCTTCTAGTAATTTCACAGTTTCAAGTCCTATGTTTAAGTCTTTAACCCATTTGGAGTTGATTTTTGTACATGTGGAGTGATAGGAGCCTAGTTTAACTTTTCTGCACATGGATATCCAGTTTTCCCAGCAGTATTTATTGAAGAGACTATCATTTCCCCAGTGAGTTTTCTTGGTGACACTGTCAACAGTCAGTGGGCTGTAAATATGTAGATTTATTTCTGAGTTCTGTATTCTGTTCTATTGGTCTACGTGCCTATTTCTATGCAAGTATCATGCTGTTTTGGTTACCTCAGTATATTTTGAAGTTTGGTATGTGATGTCTCTAGCTTTGTTCTTTTTGCTCAGGATTACCTTTTGTGATGCCATACAAATTTTAGGATTGTTTTTCTATTTCTTTGAAGAATGTAATTGATATTTTCATCAGATTGCACTGAGTCTCTAGATTGCTTTGGTAGCATGGTCATTTTCACAATATTCTTCCCGTTTATGAACATGGGATATCTTTCCATTTTTTGTGTCCTCTTCAATTTCTTTTGTCAGCATTTTATATTTTTCCTCATAGAAACTTTCTCCTCCTTGGAGAATTCCTAGGTATTTTATTATTTTTTTGTAGCTATTGTAAATGGGACTGTCCTTTTCATTTTCCACTCATTTATTGTTGGTATAGACAAATTCTACTAAATTTTGCATGTTGATTTTTATCCTGCAACTGTACTGCATTTTTTAAATCATTTTTAGAGTTTTTGGTGAGGTCTTTGGGGTTTCTATATTTAAGATCATGTCATTTGCAGACAGAAACAATTTGACTTTCTCCTTTCCTATTTGAATGTTTTTTTCTTTCTCTTGTGAAACTGCTCTGGCTGGGACTTCAGTACTCTGTTAAATATAAATGACAAGAGTGGGCATCCTTTCCTTGTTCCAGATCTTAGAGGAAAAGCTTTCACCTTTTCCCCATTTAGTATGATGCTGACCATGATCTGTCATATATGGCATTTAATATTCCTTCTATACATAACTTCTTGAGAGCGTTTATCATAAAGGGATATTGCATTTTATCAAATGCTTTTTCTGCATCAGTTGAGAGGATCATAGTGTTTTTGTTTTTAATTCTGTTTATGTGGTGAATCATATTTAGTGATTTACATATGTCAAACCATCCTTGCATTCCAGGGATAAATCCCACTTGACCACGGCGAATGATCTTTTTAATGTGCTGCTAGATTTCATTTGCTCATATTTTATTGAGAATTTTTGCATCTGTGTTCATCAGAGATATTGGCCTGACATTTTCATTTTTGTTGTGTCCTTGGTTGGTTTGGGTATCAAGTAATGATGGTCTCATAGAATGGATATGGAAGAATTCCCTTCTCTTCAATTTTCTGGAAGACATCTATTCGACTTACTGATTTCCTTTCAATATGTACCCAGTAGTGAGATTTCCATATCATATGTTTTCTTTTTAATATTTTGAGGAACAGTCATACTGCTTTTTTTTAAGCATCCATGCTTATCTTACGGCACTATTCACAATAACAAAGATATGGAATCAACTTAAGTGTACACCAACACATGAATGGATAAGAGTGTGTGTGTGTGTGTGTGTGCGTGTGTGTGTAGTGAAATATTATTCAGGATAAAAAAGAATGAAATCCTTTAATTTGCAGCAACATGAATCAACCTAGAGGACATTATATTAAGTGAAATAAGCCAGGCACAGAAAGTCAAATACCACATGATCTTACTCATACATAGAATCTAAAAAAAATGATCTCATAGAAATAGAAAGTAGAATGGTGGTTACCTGAGACTGGCAGTGGAAGGTTTTGGGAGCATAGGGAGGCATTGGTCAACAGGGACAGTGTTACAGTTAATTAGGAAAGATAAATTTTGGGTTTCTATTGCACAGTAGAGTGACTAGAGCTAATATTGTGTTGTATATTTCAAACTAGCTAGAAGAGAGGATTTTCCATCCATGTTTTTACCACACACAAAAAAAAGATAGAGGTGACAGAGATGTTAAATATGCTGATTTGATCATCACACAATATATACATATATCAAAACATCACACTATACTTCATAAATAAGTACAATAGCACTTTGTGTCAAGCAAAAATAAAACTAAAAAAAAAAAAAGGTGTCAATTTTGATGACCTTCAATTAGGCAGTAGTTTCTTAGATATGACACCTAAAGCCAAACATCAACAACAAAAAATAGATTAAGTTGAACTTTACCAAAATTAAAAATTTTACACATCAAAGGACAATATCAAGAGAGTGTAAAGACAACCCACAAAATGGGAGAAAATATTTGCAAATCACATATCTGATAAGACTTTAATATCCAGAATATATAAAGAACACTTACATGTCAACAATAAAAAGACAACCAAGTTTTAAAATAGACAAACTATTTGAATAGACATTTCTCCAAAGAAAATATACAAATGGCCAATAGACATATGAAAATGTACTTACATACTTAGTCATTAGAGAAATGCAAATAAAATCAGTGAGATACCACTTCACACTCACTAGGGGAGAACTATGATGTAAAAAAATTAGAATGAGGATATGGAGAAATCGGAACCCTAGTACATTGCTAGTGAGAATGTAAAATGGTACAGACACTTTGGAAAACATTCGGCAACCCTTCCTCAAAGTTAAAAAAAGAATTAGCATATGATTTAGCCATTCAAATATTAGGTATATGCCCAAAAGCATTGATAACATAGGTTCACACAAAAATTTGTGTGGATATACATTCATAGTAGCATCATTTATAATAGTCAAAAACTGGAAATATCTCAAAAGTCTGTCAAGTAATGGGTGGATAAACAAAAGTTGGTATAGCCATACAATGGAATATACTAATAAATCAGCCATAAAAAGAATGAAGTACTAATACATTCTGCAGCATGGATGAACCTAGAAAACATTGCTAAGTGAAAGAACCTTAAGACAAAGAACCACATATTTTATGATCCCCCTTATATAAATTGTTCAGAATAGGCAAACCTATAGAGGCAGAAAGTATATTAGTGAGAAAGTATATTAGTGGAGAATGTGGTATGACTCTAAGTGGGCATGGGGTTTCATCCTAGAATTACCCAAATGTTCCATAATTAGAGAGTGGTAGTGGTTACAGAAATTTCTGAATATACTTTAAAAAAAACACACTGAATGGTATATTTTAAAAGAATAAATTTTATGGTATTGGAATCACATCACAATAGAAAGGAAAACAAAACAAAAGTAGGTTGTTCATCGGAACCCAAACCCTCACTGTTCATTTTTCCAAGAACTCCATTTCAAGAATTTGATGTCCTTTCCCCTTTCTCCTAAACGTTTTTCTTCTCGGCTACTCACTAGGCAACATGTTAAAATCCTGTGGAAAACTTCCACTCCTGGGAAGATGGAACATATGTACTTTTCCTTATTTCTCCCAGTAAGTACAAATAAAACTCTGAACAAATATAATAAAAGTCTGAGAGGTAGAAGAAGGCAGACTAGCAAGGAAGCTCAGGATCCAGGGAACAACTTGATAATGAATTCCCTGGGTTTGCTTTCTGCCTCGTGTATCTCAGACTGGGTGCTGAAGAAACTGGCAACCTAGGAACACCAATGGTCAGAAACAGGGAAATCTCTAGGCCCACTTGGTTTCACTAGAGAAGACTACCAAAAGAATTGTTTAAAGAAGAATTAACACCAATTCTAAACAATCTCTTCAGAAAGCAGTGTAGAAGGGAACACTTCTCAATTCATTCTATAAAGCTAGCATTCTTTAATAACAAACCAGACTAGGACAATACAAAAAAAGGGAAACTACACACCAGTGTACACACACAAAAGCCCTTAACAAAATATTTACAAACAGAATTCAGTAATATAGGCCAAGTGTGTCTATATTACAGATCACACCTGTAATCCCAGCACTTTGGGAGGCTGAGGTGGGTGAATCATTTGAGGTCAGGAGTTCAAGACCAACTTGGCCAACATGGTGAAACCCCATCTCTACTTAAAAAAAATAGCTTGGCATGGCGGTACACACCTGCAATCCCAGATACCTGGGAGGCTAAGGCAGGAGAATCACTTGAACCCAGGAGGTGGAGGTTGCAGTGAGCTGAGATAGTGCCGCTGCACTCCAGACTGGGTGACAAAGGGAGACTGTGTCTCAAAAAAAAAAAAAAATCAGTAAAACATAAAAAGAAATATACATCATGACAAAATGGACTTTATGCCAGGGATGCAAGGTTCTTAGACTATTCAAATATCGGTAATATGAGTCATCCCATTAACAGGTTAAAGAAGAAGCATGACAAGATGATTTAATTATTGCAGGAAAAAGCACTTGACAATATTTAACACCTATTCATACTAAAAATACTCAGAAGAATAGAAATAGAGGTGGACTTTTTCAATGTGATAAAGAGTGCCTGTAAAAAAAACCTACAGCTGACATTAAACATAATGGTAAAAGATTAAGTGCTTTCCCCCTAAATCAGAAACAAGGCAAGAATGACCGCTCTCACCAGTCTTGTTTAAAACGAAACTAAAAGTTTTAGCCAGTGCAATACGGAAAGAAAAGACGCACATATCAGAAAGGAAGAAATAAAACTGCTTTTTTCCTATTTTATATGTAGAAAATCCCAAGGTTACCTATAAAAAGCAACCTCCTAGAACTTACAAATGAGTTCAATAAAGTCTCAAGGTACATGATAAACATACAAAATCAATTGTATGTCTGTATATTAGCAGTGAGCACATAAAAAAGAAATTAAAAATAAAATACCACTTAAAATTACTCCAAACATATTAAATACTCAGGTGTAAATATATCCAACCTGTGTAGATTTGTATGCTGAAAACTACACAATGCTGGTGAAAGCAATCAAATATCTAAATAAATGGAGAAATATTCTGTAATCATGGATTAGAAAATACAATTTAGTAAACATTAATTATCTTAAAATTATTCTAGAATTACTCAACCTAAATAAGGTTTATTTTTTTGTAGACATAGGCAAGACTACTTTAAAACTTATTTGGAAAGGCAAAGAAAATAGAATCACAAAAATAATTCTTAAAAAATGAAGGAATCACTATCAATTTCAGTATCTATAGTAACCATGTCTGCATGTTTGGTAGAGGGGTAGACACATAGATAAATGGAACAGAATAGAGAACTCAGAGCCACAAACAAGCATGGCAAACTGATTTTTGACCATGGAATAAAAGCAATTCAATGAAGGAAGGATAGTCTTTTCAACAGATGGTACTGGAGCAATTGGACATCCATAGGCCAAAAGTGAACTTCAGCTTAAACCTGACATGTTATACAAATAGATTTAAATGTAAAACTATAAAATTTACAGGAATAAAATGGGAGAATGTCTTCAGGACCAGGGGCTTGATGAAAAGTTATTAGACATGACACAAAAAGCATAATCTATCAAAAAAAAAAGCATAGATAAATTAGACCTCATCAAAATTTAAAACTTTTGCTCTGTGAAAGATCAGTAAAGATAAGATGAGTCTGGGGAAAAAAATGCAAACCACATAGCTCACAAATGATTCATAACTAGAATATATAAAGAGCTCTCAGAACTCAAAATTAAAAACATACACTGATAAAGGACTTGTAAGGATGTGGAGAAAGCAGATCACACATACTTTGCTAGTGGAATGAAAAATGGCCCAGTCACTCTCAGAAAGTTTGGCAGCTAAAAACACAAACAAACTGAAAATACACTTAGGTGTCACAGCAGTTGTACTTCTGGGCATTTATCCCAGAGAAATGAAAACCATGTATGCACAAAACCTGGACATGATTGTTCACAGCAACCTTACTTATAATAGCCAAAACCGGAAGCAATGAAAATGTGCCTCAATAGGTAAATGGCTAAGCAAAAACTCTGTGGTACTTACATACCATAGAATGCTACTTAGCAGTCAAGAAGAATGAACTATTGACATGTGCCACTTAGACAGATCTCAGGGCTGAGTTTTTTTTGCTGAGTTTTTAGTGAGATGGAAAACAGAGTAGTGGTTGTTAAGGGTTGGTTAGCAATGGTGGGTGGCAGGGGTGGTGGTGTGACTGTAAAGGGCTTAACATAAGGGAGAATTTTGTAGTAATGGGATAGTTCTATATGTAAAACTATATACTCACATTGTATCAAGGCCAAATTCCTGGTTTTGATATTATGCTACTGTTATGTTGGATGTAACCAGTTAGCTGGGTCAAAGGTACAGGGCTGTATCTCTCTGTACTATCTTTGTAACTTCCTACAATTATTTCAAAATAAAAAGTTAAATCCAAGGGAAAACCATTGATCCTGTTGGAAATAGATTTTAAACATACTATTTTATCAACAAGTCTATTATTTATAGAATCAACTTTCCTGAGGATAATCTGCCTACCCTTCAAAATACCTCAGATTCTAATAGACAAAATATATGTTTCCTTCAGTGTCTTGGGGCTGTCTAGGCAATGATAGTTCAGATACAGTTGGAGGATGAAAACAGGAAAATTTAAGCTGATGCCCTGGAGTATCTTAACCTCCCGTTAGATGAGCACAGATATGTTCTTAATGACTGGATCAATTTACCTGTTGAATACATCTGATTTATAAAGTCATCTCTAGCAATTGGTCTGTACCAAATCACAGATATCCCAAAGAGCAGAAGAAAGCAAAAGTAAAAAAAAAGAAACTTTTTTGTTTCCTGGCCCTTCCTATTTTTTAATGTGAACTAAAGAGTTGACATTGCTTTCACTTGTTCATTGAAAGACTAAATCAACTCTAATATTGCAAATGATCAAATGTCTAATTATATCATTAGACACTTTTAACAGCAAAGGCTTTACTTTGACTCAGTAAATCAATATCCCCTAGGGTTCTCCCAAAGGGATGCCATAAAATGAGCTTGGTTTTACAATTTGTCCTTTTAATATCTATATTTTGTTCAAAATACAGTCATTGGAACTGACTTTGATATTGCTCATGATAGCACAATTCTTACTACATTTCTGACAAACAGACCTTTTCAGATGGAAACTTAAAGGGAGTTCTCCTTTGTCAGAGAAAGTTTGTAAGAAAGTAGAATGAAGACATTTATTGAAAAATCTACATAGCTTCAAGCCTCCTTAGGAGATCAAATGAAAGATACTCCTTTTTTTCTTCTCAGCCCTTGATTTTGTCATTGCATCTCTGGACCATTGCATGGAGTAGTGGTCCAGTATTAAGAGACATGAGTCTCTAACCCAGGGAAACTTTGGACCAGCCAACAAAATCCTGTGTTTGGAAGTCAGATCAGAAAATAGTTATCACATGCATAGCCAAAACCAGAAGAAGTATTCCATCAGGGCTTGCTCACCCCTCCTTTTAGCCATAAAAAACAAGCTTTTCCTATCTAATAGCATCCTGTTGCCTCCTAGTTTCTGCTGAGAGGACGTCTTGGCAATTGGGATAATATTCCATTAAACTCCAAGACACGTGCTTCCTCATTTTAGCAGTCTTGCTGACTGTACTTTACATAATGTCTCATTGCTGAAATCAATTAGTGTCTTATCAAGTTTTTAGTTAAGTAATTCTCATTTAAATCTATTTACTTTCTAAGAACTCATATTCCCAATTCTGGACAGTCTTGTGTAATTACAAATTTTATTATAGTATTAGAGTCTAAATCTCCTTTTGACTTCCACTATCACTACCCTGATAAGGTTTTATTTTTACAATGCCTTCTCTGGGGTTATCTGCTCAATCTTTAAGGCTTTGAAAATGAATTGTGGTTGCTGACATTACTATTTACTAACATTTACTCTCAAATTGCAAATCTCTGAGAAAGACAAAGTAGAAACATGACAAGTGGTATGAATTCCAGCTCTAACACTTACTATCTGCATCTTCAGTATGGCTTTTGAATTTTTCTAAGACTCAGATTTTCATCTGGGAAATACTGGTGAAATACTGTGTTGTGCCTTACTTACAGTGGGTGCTCAGGAAACATTAGTTTTCTCTCTGTCATGATTTCTGCACAGGAAAGTCAAAGATGTCTCACGCTTACACTGAAACCTGGAATGTGGGAGATCAGAGGAAAAAGCAATAGATGAATTCTGATGAATACACAAATCTCTTCCCACACATTCTGATACATGGAATCTCTGGGCTGGCAAGACTTATATATGAGAGATCAAGTGGAAAGAGTGAGTTATAATCTCAGAGAGTTTTGACAGTCAGAGAATGACATTTCTAGCTCCCTGGATTGCTCTTCCTCCTCAAGAGAACTACTTCAGTCCAAGTTAGGTTGACCAGATAAGCCAAGGGAGTATCTCAAGGGAGTTCAGTTTGGAGATTAAATATACTGGTGAACCTGTTTCAAAGAGACAGTTTAAACAAGGAAGTTAAACCCATTTCATTTGTACCAGAGAGACTGTAATTTACAGAGATGCCTAACATGAGGACGTTAATGCCATTGAAGAACTGATTACTTATGTTTCCCAAGGGAAGAGAGAATACCATGCCATGCAAGGCCACAGCGGGAGCATCAAACTCTGGTCAGGAGACAGAAGTAGGGATGAGAAAAAACTGAGACAAGAGCCTTTATTGGGATTTCTTCAACAGCAAGGCAAGCCAGGGTAAATAGTTTAGTATTGGCTAGTTTGAATAACAAACAGGCTTAGAGGGAAAAAAAAAGTCTATGTTAGACAAGCTTTGTTCAGACATGAGTTATAGTGCTATTGGCCATGAGTGCAGTGCTAACGAATCAAAAATAATGTCTGAAATAAGGTGCCTTTAAACAGAAACATACATAAAACAAGGTTATGTATCGATTTGGTTGAAAATATTCTGACCAGAGGCTGGTGGGAAACTTACCCTGTATTTCCCCTAGGAGCCTTGATTCAGTATTCATTAATTTAGTGTTTGTGGCAACATTATAAAACATAACAAGAATTGATTGTACAATTCTGGTGAGGACGCAGAGTAACTGGATCTGTCACACATTGCAGGTGGGAATGTAGAATGGTATAACAACTCTGAAAAAGTTTGGCAACTCGTTTTATCAAGTTAAAGATACATTTACCATACAAACCAGTGATTGCACGTTGGGGAGTTTACCTCCAGAGAAATGAAAACTTACTTAGTGCACTCTTTAAATGGTAGATTTATGTCTTGTTGCTAAATTTAGGAAGTTTGGGGCCATTTGTTTTTCAGGTTCATATTCTATTTCTTCTCCTTGTGGAACTCAAAGGACATTAACGTTAGATCTTTTGTTATCGTCTCACAAGTCCCAGAGGCTCAGTTCATGTCCATCTATTTTTTTTTCTCAATTGTTCAGACTGGATGTTTTCTATTGATCTATCTTCAAGTTCACGGATTCCTTCCTATTTCATCTCACTTCTGCTATCAAACCCATCCAGTGAGGTTTTTAATTTTGTTTTTATTTATTGTATTTTTCATTTCAAAAATTTCATTTGGTTCTTTGTATTTTTATTTTATTGCTCAGTTGGTCTATTTTTACATTTGTTTCAAGAGCATTTGTAATTGCTTCCTGGAGCATTTTTATGATAGCTACTTTAAAATTTTTATCTAAACACCCCAACATCTGTGTCATCTCAGCTCTGGCATCTGTCGATCACATTTGTATATGATTTGGGATTGTCCTATTTCTTAATACAATGAGTAATTTTGGGCTGTATTCTAGATATTTGGAATATTATGTTGTCAGACTGATTCCTACGTAAAGCTATTTTGGCAGCTAGTCAACCATGTAAGTTCAAACTGCATGTCCAGCTCACTTTTATGGGTCATGATTCAAATGTAAATCTACTTTATAAGTCTGCAGTTCTGCTGTTCTGGTTGGCCGCACTTGTGTACCAACCTAGATGACAGGAGTATACTCTATCATCTCTTTAGCAATGGCTAGAGTAGGGAAGGCAGGGGCACTCATTACTGCAGGGAACAGAAGACAGGGTTTTATGCACTGACACAGCTGGGCACGGGGAGTCATCTTCTTCCTGCAGAGGAGATGGAGTTACAATTCTGCCCACTAGCTCCAGAGAGCAAGGCTGCTTCCTCATATCTGTGGTGTCATGGGAGGTGAGTAACAGGAAGGTGGAAGTCAGAGTTGACCTACAGGCTCTATGTAGGAAGGATACAGCCTCACATGCAGAGCAAGGAGATGGAAGAAAGAAAGGGTTCCACCCACAAACTCTACTGCTGCAACACCTGTTGTGGCAGAGGGTAGGTGTAGATTTTTTTTCATGGTGTTTACCTCGAGAACAGATAGATGTTCATTAAAGGCTTCCGGACTATTATGTTGCACTTTTCCCAGTTCTTTGGGCAAGAGAAAACAGGCTTTTCTTGAGGATTTTTTTTTGTCTGCATCTATTGATACTGATGAGTTTCAGGTTTCTCTAGTGCCCAATCTGAGATATACAGAAGATGAGAGAAAAAGAGAAAAGAAAACAAAACCCAGGGCCTCATTCAGTTCCAACAACCCAAGGCGGTATGCTTTTCCTCCACATTTTAGAGTCCTCTGCTGGGTAACTTATGTATTTAGTCCAGGGACCTTGGTTGTGATAAGCAGAAGGAGTAAAATAGAATTCACTTTGCCTAGAACTGGAAGTACAACCAATTCCTTTGGGATGGCTATTAAGGATTTCTGATTTTTTGGTCTTATGAACAATACTGTGATTCATATTCTCGCACATACCACTTGGCCTCTTAACTCCTTGAGATAAATTCTTGCAGGTAGAAATCTTGAAGTCAAGAGGTAATACACTGTTACAGCTCTTGATACATATTATGTGTGATGTAACACTGTACCCCTGTAATTCTTGTTAGATATTATCTTTCTGTTTAATATTGGCCAAGCTGATACATGAAAGACTGTTCAGTCTGGATTACTCATCAAGAACTACAAACCTCTAGCCTTTTTCTATTTCTTTTGTGAATTATTAATACCATTTGTTCACTCTTCTTTCTTCAACTTTTAAGTTCTGGAATACGTGGGCAGGATGTGCAGGTTTGTTACATACATAAACATGTGCCATGGTGGTTTGCTGCACAGATCAACCCATCACCTAGGTATTAAGCCCAGCATCCATTAACTATTCTTCATAATGCACTCTTTCCCACTGCCCCACCCCCAACAGGCCCCAGTGTGTGTTGTTCCCCCATCCATGTGTCCATGTGTCCATGTGTTCTCATGGTTCAGCTACCACTTATACATGAGAACATGCAGTATTTGGTTTTCTGTTCCTGTGTTTGTTTCCTGAGGATAAGACCTTCCAGCTCCATCCATGACCCTGCAAAGGATATGATCTCATTCTTTTTTATGGCTGCATAGTATTCCATGATGTATATGTACCACATTTTATTTATCCAGTCTGTCATTGATAAGCATTTGGGTTGATTTCATGTATTTGCTATTGTGAATAGTGCTGCAATGAACATATACATGTGTGTATCTTTATAATAGAATGATTTATATTCCTTTGGGTATGTAACCAGTAATAGGATTGCTGGGTCAAATGGCATTTCTGCCTCTAGGTCTTTGAGGAATTGCCACACTGTCTTTCACAATGATTGAACTAATTTACACTCCCACCAACAGTGTAAAAGTGTTCCTTTTTCTCTACAATCTAATCAGCATCTGTTGTTTCTTGACTTTTTAATAATCGCCATGCTGAATGGTGTGAGATGGTATCTCATTGTGGTTTTGATTTCCATTTCCCTAATGATCAGTGATATTGAGCTTTTTTTCCATATGTTTGTTGCCTACATGAAGTCTTCTTTTGAGAAGTGTCTGTTCATGTCTTTTGCCCACTTTTTAATGAGGTAGTTTTTTCAAGTTTCTTGTAGACTTGGGACATTAGACATTTTTCAGATGAATAGGTTGCAAAATTTTTTCTCATTCTGTAGGTCATTGTTAACTCTATAGTTTCTTTTGCTGTGCAAAACTCTTTAGTTTAATTAGATCCCATTTGTCAATTTTTTCATTTGTTGCTATTGCCTTTTGTGTTTTCATCATGAAATCTTTGGCTGTACCTATGTCCTGAATGTTATTGCCTAGATTTTCTTCTATGGTTTTATAGTTTGGGGTTTTACACTTAAATCTTTAATTCATCTTGAGTCAACTTTTGCATAAGGTGTGAGGAAGGGGTCCACTTTCAATTTTCTGCATATGGCTAGTCAGTTCTCCCAGCACCATTTGTTAAATAGAGAATTATTTCCCCATTGCATGTTTTTCTCAGGTTTGTCAAAGATGAGATTGTTGTAGGTGTGCAGTCTTATTTCTGAGCTATCTATTCTGTTCCATTGGTCTATGTGTCTTTTTTGGAACAAGAACAAGCCGGTTTGGGTAACGGAACCCTGGAAAAAAAGTTGAAATTGGGTAGCAGGATGCCTCTAGCTTTTTGTTTTTCCTTAGGATTTTAAAATCGTTTCTTCTAATTCTGTGAAAAAATGTCAATGGTAGTTTAATGGGAATAGCATTGAATCTTTAATTTACTTTGGACAATATGACCATTTTCACAATATTGATTCTTCCTATCCATGAGCACGGAATGTTTTTCCTTTTGTTTGTGTTCTCTCTGATTTCTTTGAGAGTGGTTTGTAGTTCTCCTTGAAGAGGTCCTTCACTTCCCTTGTTAGTTGTATTCCTAGGTATTTTATTCTTTTTGTGGCAATTGTGAATTTGAGTTCATTCACAATTTGGCATTCTGTTTGCCTGTTGGTGGTGTATAGGAAGGCTAGCAATTTTTTGCACATTGATTTTGTATACCAAGACTTTGCTGAAGTTGCTTATCAGTTTAAGAATCTTTGGGCTGAGATGATGGGGTTTTCTAGATAGAGGATCATGTCATCTGCAAACAGAGACATTTTGACTTCCTCTTTTCCTATTTGAATATCCATTATTTCTTTCTCTTTCCTGATTGCCCTGGCAAGAACTTCCAATACTATGTTGAATAGGAGTAGTGAGAGAGGGCATCCTTGTCTTGTGTTGTTTCTCAAGGGAAATGCCTCCAGGTTTGTCCATTCAGTATGATATCGGCCATGGGTTTGTCATATATTGGTTTATTATTTTGAGGTATGTTCCCTCAATACCTAGTTTATTGAGAGTTTTTAACATAAAGGGATGTTCAATTTTATCAAAGGCCTTTTCTGCATCTATTGAGATAACTATGTCATTTTTGCCCTAGTTCTGTTTATATGATGAATCACATTTATTGATTTGCGTATGTTGAATCAACTTTGCATCCCAGGGATGAAGCCAACTTGATTGCAGTGGATAAGCTTTTTGGTGGACTGCTAGATTTGGTTTGCAAAATTTTATTGAGGATTTTTGCATTGATATTCATCAGGGATACTGGCCTGAAGTGTTTTTTTTATTGCTGTATCTGCCAGGTTTTGGTCTCAGGATAATGCTGGCCTCATAAAATGAGTTAGAGAGGGGTACCTCCTTTTCAATTTTTTAGAATAGTTTCAGGAGGAATGGTACCAGCTCTTTGTACCTCTGGTAGAATTCAGCTGTAAATCTGTCTGGTCCTGGGCTGATTTTTGATTGGTAGGCTATTTATTACTGCCTCAATTTCAGAACATTTTATTGGTCTATTTAGGGATTCTATTTCTTTCTGGTTCAGTCTTGAGAGGGTGTAGGTGTCCAGGAATTTATGCATTTCTTCTAGAATTTTTAGTTTATGTGCATAGAGGTGTTTATAGTATTCTGATGGTTGTTTGTATTTCTGTGGGGTCAACAGTGATATCCTCCTTGTTTCTGATTGAGTCACTTTGATTCTTCCTTCTTTTCTTTTTATTAATCTAGCTAGCAGTCTATTTTATTTTTTCAAAAAACCAGCTCGTGGATTCATTGATTTTTCTCTTTTGAAGGGTTTTTTTGTCCCTATCTCCTTCAGTTCCACTCTGATCTTGGTTATTTCTCGTCTTCTGCTAGCTCTGGAGTTTGTTTGCTCTTGGTTCGCCCATTCTTTTAGTTGTGATGTTAGGGTGTCAATTTAAGATATTCCTAGCTTTTTGATGTGTGCATTTAGTGCTGTAAATTTCACTCTTAACACTGCTTTAGCTGCATCCCAAAAAGACTGGTACATTGTCTCTTTGTTCTCATTGGCTTCAAATAACTTCTGGATTTCTGCCTTAATTTTATTATTTACCCAGGAGTTATTCAGGAGCAGATTGTTGAATTTCCATGTAGTTGTGTGGTTTTGAGTAAGTTTCTTAATCTTGGGTTTTAAGTTGATTGTGCTATGTGGTCTGAGAGACTGTTTGTTATGATTTCAATTCTTCTGCATTTGCTGAGGAGTGTTTTACTTACGATTATGTGATTAATTTTAGAGTAAGTGCCATGTGATGAGAAGAATGTATATTCTGTTGTCTGGGGGTGGAGAGTTCTGTAGATATCTCTCAAGTCTGCTTTATCCAGAGCTGAGTTCAGCTCCTGAGTATCTGTTCATTTTCTTTCTCGATCTGTCTAACATTGTCAGTGGGTGTCAAAGTCTCCCACTATTATTTTGTGGGAGTCTAAGTCTCTTTAAAGGTCTCTAAGAACTTGTTTTATGAATCTGGGTGCTCCTGTATTGGGTTCATATGTGTTTAGCATAGTTAGCTGCTCTTATTGAGTTAAACCCTATACCATTATAATAATGCCCTTTCTTGTCTTTTTTGATTTTTGTTGGTTTAAAGTCTGTTTTATTAGAAACTAGAATTGTAACTCCTGCTTTTTTCTGTTTTCCATTTGCTTGGTGAATTTTCCTCCATCCCTTTGTTTTGGGTCTATATGTGTCTGCACGTGAGATGAGTCTCTTGAAGACAGCATACCAATGGTGCTTGACATTATCCAGCTTGCCATTTTGTGTCTTTTAATTGGGGCATTAGCCCATTTATATTTAAGGCTCATATTGTTATGTGTGAATTTGATCCTGTCATCATGATGCTGGCTGGTTATTTTGCAGGCTTGTTTATGTGGTTGCTTCATAGTGTCACTGGTCTGTGTACTTCAGTGTGCTTTTTTAGTGGCTGGTAATGGTTTTTTCTTTCCATATTTAGTGCTTCCTTCAGGAGTTCTTGCAAGACAGGCCTTCTGGTAACATATTCCCTTAGGATTTGCTTGTCTGAAAAGGATCTTCTCCTTCGCTTATGAAGTTTAGTTTGGCTGGATATTAAATTCTAGGTTGGAAATCCTTTTCTTTAAGAATGTTGAATATTGACCCCTAATCTCATCTGACTTGCAGGGCTTCTGCTGGGCGGTCCACCATTAGTCTGGTGGGTTTCCCTTTGTAGTTGATCTGACCTTTCTCTCTGGCTGCCCTTAACATTTTTTTCCATCATATTGACCTTGAGAATCTGATGATTATGTGTCTTGGGATTGATCTTCTCATTGAGTATCTCACTGGGGTTCTCTGGATTTCCTGAATTTGAATGTTGGCCTGTCTTGCTAGGTTGGGGAAGTTATCTCGGATGATATACTGAAGTATGTTTTCCAACTTAGCCCCATTCTCCCCATCTCTTTCAGGTACCCCAATCAGTCGTAGGTTCCGTCTTTTTACATAATCCCATATTTCTTTGAGGTTTTGTTAATTCCTTTTCATTCTTTTTTCTCTATTCTTGTCTGCCTGTCTTATTCCACAAAGATAGTCTTCAGGCTCTGAGATTCTTCCCTCCACTTGGTCTATTCAGCTGTTAATAGTTGTGGTTGCATTGTGAAGTTCTCATATTGTGTTTTTCAGCTCCATCTGGTCACTTATGCTTCTCTCTAAACTGGCTATTCTGATTATCGGCTCCTGTAATGTTTTATCATGATTCTTAGCTTCTTTGCATTGGGCTAGAACATGCTCCTTTAGCTCAGTGAAGTTCATTATTACCTACCTCCTTAAGCCTACATCTGTCAATTCATCCATTTCAGCAGCCTCAGCCCACTTCAGTGCCCTTGCTGGAGAAATGTTGCAGTCATTTGGAGAAGAGGCACTCTGGCTTTTCGAGTTATCAGTATTTTTGCATTCTTTCTCATCTTTGTGGGCTTATCTACCTTCGATCTTTGAGGCTGCTGAATTTCAAATGGGGTTTTGTGGGGTCTTTTTTGTTAATGTTGTTATTTTCTATTTGTTTGTTTAACAGTCAAGCCACTCTTCTGTAGGGTTGCTGCAGCTTGCTGGGGGTTCACTCCAGACCATCGTTGCCTTGGTCCCTCCCATACCTGGAGGTATCACCAGTGAAGGCTGCGAAACAGCAAAGATGGTAGCCTGTTCCTTCCTTTGGGAGCACCATCCTAGGGGGGCACCAACCTGATGCCAGCCAGAGCATTCCTGTAGGAGGTGTGTGGAGACCCCTGTTGGGATGTCTCGCCCAGATAGGAGAAATGGGATCAGAGACTCACTTAAAGAAGCAGTCTGGCTACTCCTTGGCAGAGCAGGTGCATTGCACTGACCACCCGGCCTCCTCAGAGATAGGAGCCTAGAAAGATTAAGTCTGCTAACCACAGACATAGCGGCTGCCCCTCTCCACTGGGAGTGGCAGCACCAGGGAATGATGAGAGTTCTGTCCCTAGAACCCTGGCTGCAGTTGTTGAAATTCCCACAGGGATGCCCCTCCCAGTAAGGAGAGATGGACTGGTGTCCCACTTAAAGAAGCAGACTGGCCATGATCAGACACAGTAGCTGTGCTGTGTTGTGGGGAATTCCTCCTGGTCCCCAATACTGGTAGGCTACAGCAGCCAACTGGAACAGCAGATACTGCAGCTGCCCCTCCCCCTGGGAACTCCATCCATCTCAGGCCATTTCCAGTCTGCCGCTGCTGGCCAGCTGGAATTCCAAGCCAGAGAGTCTTACGAGGTGCTATGGGCGTGGGGCCCACAGAATGAGGCTGCTTGGCTCCCTGGATTCAGCGCCTTTCCTAGGCAAATGCACAGAATCTCCTGCCTTGCTGGAATTCCTGGGATTGGAGTATGCAAAACTCCCAGGTTTCCCTAAATGACCCAGTGAGTGGGTAGGCAGCCACTCCACCAAGACTCTGCACAGCTCTGTGCTTTGGACCCAAGGCCCTGGCGATATGGGCTCATGAAAGGATCTCCTGATCCACTGGTTGCAAAGATCCATAGGAAAAGCATGGTTTCCCAGGAAGGGTCATGCAGTTATTAACCACCTCCTTTGGCTGGGGGTGGGGGTTCCCCTGGCTCTTTGCCACTCATGGGTGGACCATCACCCCACCCTGCTTTTCCTCACTCTCCCTGGGTTGAGCCATCCTCCTAGTCAGTCCCAATGTGAGAACCTAGATACCTCAGGTGCAGAATTCACTCACCATTTTGTGAGAGCTGTAGATTGCAGTTGCTTCTAATCAGCCATCTCGACCCCTCTCATGTTCACTTTTCTATTGAGATGTTCATCTTTTGCTTACTGATCTGTAAAAACTTTCCATATATGAATATCAGTTTTGTCTGCCATATAGGCTGTTAATACTATTGCCAGTTTGAGTTTAGTTTGGTTTATGTGGTTGTGCCATGTACAAAGTTTTATTTTTTCTGTAGTCAAATCTATCAATTTTTACAAATTAGCTATTGGGCAGATCTTCCTTCCAAGCCCTATTCTGAACCTGAATAGTTCCCTACTCTCTTCTTTCCCCTTTTTGTGTTTGAGATGTCAGGAGGGAAGAGAAAAACCAACATAGCTCTTTTTAAAGAAGAGGAATGGAGTAACACATGAGAAAGGTCTTTAAGATTAGTTTTTCCTAATCTTTTTTGTAAAATAAGAGCCCTCCAAAAACCCATGCAAATCCCTCACTACTTCACTCACTCTGACCTAAGCCAAATGCATACGTGGCCAAATCAGAGCCATCTGCACTGACTTTCCACAGGCAATATCCATTTCCCTTGGGAATGTCAGACACAGCATCTTTCACAGATTCCCTCCTCAGTTCCTACTCCTTGTCTGTGCTCTAGTAGTGAATCAGGAAAGACAGTGATTGAAATAGCTTATGGAAGCATCAAATACCAGTTTTTCTGACTTTGACAGTTTCAAGAGTTGTCGCTAACTTTTTCTCAAGCTGAAACCTAGTGGTTTTACCTTAGTTTCTTTGCTGTGGCACTCAATCAGTTTCAGTCCTCTGTCAGATATATAGTACTCATACATATTTAAATATTCCAAAGTATTGTCCTGTTTCCTATTTCAACGCATGCCCCCGCTGAGCTGACCTAAGCATTCCACTCTATTGAGTTGTGTGTATGAGAGAAACTATGGATTATTTTTTATGTTTTCTTTTCAGTTATTGCAATAAAATAGCAAGGGCATGATTTTATTTTTCCATGCTGTGAATGGCCTATAAAACACTGAGCACTGAACTTAATACATGTAACAAAGGAATGGTGAAGATGCAATTGAAAGAGAAGGCAGAGAAGTTCAGAGACCCAACTGAACTTCTGAGAATAGTATTTCAGACTTGGAAGTAGAAGACCAAAGTTTATTTGCTTGCTTCCATTTCTTGATCATTAATTACAGTTATTCAATTAATAATTCAGTGTCCTGAACTATTTTGATAACTTCTCATTAAAAGTATCAAAGCTGATAATTAAGGAATGAGTCAGAGACCTCATCCACAGAGAGCAAGGGCCCAAATGAACAACATAAAAGATGCATCATTTTACATTCCTAACATGTAAGTGGGCTATGAATATTGATAGTACCAAATAGGAGAGACAAAAGTATGAGCTTGCAGAACCCTGCTTTCTTCATAGCCAAAAATCAATACTACAAAGATGCCCAACATGCTTCAGTAACTGTTCATCAATTATTTACTGGGCTCTTTTGTTCTAAGTTTCTGTTTACAAGATTACTTTGTAATTTAAAATGATTGTTTCCCTTAATATGGCTGCTGAATGGGGCTTGAGTTTTTTTACAAGATAAACCTGAAAGAGTGTGTGTGTGTGTATGTGTGTGTCATCTGTCATCTCATGTTTCAGATTAAATTGGGATAACCCGTGTTCTGCATCTTTCTTTCCAGTGGTGCTCTGATGTCCACCAGATAGGTATTACAGGCCAAGGCACTTACTTGTCCATGAAGAAAGCACATGGGTTTTCAACATTCTGCCAAATTGACAGCTAAGGGCAACAGGAAGCAATGCTTCTTGAGTGTTTGAGTTTGTCCTTTCTTTACTTTCTCAAATTTCTCACTGACTTGGAAACAAGGAAAAAACATGAAAAGATCTAGTCTTACCTGTTCGCAATTTTCTATCAGCAGCATGCACTTAAACCGTAAGCCCCAGTTTTCAGGCAAGGCTTTTTGGTTTTTCTTTTGGCATGAAATGACTAGTTGGGCTACAAGTTATTCATAAATGATACACAACTTTATTAAGAGCTGATTACAGTCCCATGGGCATTTGTAAATTTAACCAACTGTGGATCAAAAATACTTGGGGGGAAAAAAGGTTGGTTGTGTCTATACTGAACACGTACAAACCTTTTTTCCTGTCATTATTCCCAAAATACAGTATGACGACTATTTATATAGGATGTGCATTGTATTAGTATTATAAGTAACCTAGGGATGACTTAAAGTTTATGGGAGGATGTGCGTAGGTTATATGCAGATACTACGCCAGTTTGTTCAGGCTAGACTGCTTCACTAAATGGCAAAGTTAGTCAACAGACTAGCACTGGATGTATCCTTGGTCAGTGGGTCCCTAATAGTGCACGAAGAATTTTGTGCAGAAGCATTTTCCAGTTTATCTGTGAAATAGGCATTTTTGGTATGGCGTTTCCGTTGCCATTTTCAGGAGTCAATGCTCAACCTTGTATACACACCAACAAGTTCTTGCAAAAATTCAAATGCAAGAAGCTGACCAAGTAGAGATGGTGGTGGATGAAGGAGTATATAGAGACCCATAAAAGGGGCAGCTTCTCTGCATCCAGTAGTGTTGATGTGAGAGAACATAGGCTGTTCAATGTTGCCACATGGGCTTGTTTAAGCAACCTTGGAAATCCACATAACATATGCTAGATTGTATCTGCTCTTGTAATCAAGTGCAGGCTTAGCTGTTCACCACTTATGAAACCAATAACAAGGATGAAGTGTAGTGAAAGGAAAATGATTCTATTTCCAGAGCTAGCTGTGGGGAAACAGCCAGCTCACCCTTTCCAGAACCACTTCAAACTTTCGGCTGGGGAGAAGGGATTAAAGAGGGAACTTGGAATGGGAGGCACGGGGGAATGGTGCTGAATACAAGGTCCACATGTCTTCTTCTGGTGGCTATCTCGAACTATTGTCTACCAGGAGCACGGATGCCTGTCATCTTAAAATGGCTGGGGTGTGGACTAACCACCTTGAGGTAATTTCTGGAATTTTGCAGCTGGGTCTCCATTCTTGGTCTCCATTCTTGGTCTGTCTCAACATTAGCCCCTGGAACTTCTAAGTAAGCATATAATTAGATAAAAGCATACAGTTAGATAAATGTGCATGGGGGAAAGGAGTACATAGTGTAAAAGGAAGGGAATGGAGTTTCAAAGTATGTTTGAGGCTCTATTTTAAGACTAAGGAAAAGTTTCTACAGTTGTTTTGAGGTTACATCTTGAGACTTGGAAGAAAGGAGGGAAAAAAAGTTTAGAAGTGCATTTTCAAGCTTGACTGCTCAGTTATACTATCAGGTAGCCTCTGGCATGAGGAGAGGGGCAAGTGATCTGCCAATGAGCACAGTGGTATATGTAACTTATAGTCAGCTTATAGTCCAAGACAAAATACAGAGCAGTTCAATATTTTTAATATTGTTCCTGGCCAGGTTTCCTTTAAATAAATTCTTTAAAATACAAATATTCTTTTAAACGCAAGCAGAAATTCAGTTATGATTATTTTACCCATTTTTTAAAAATGGGTAGCAACATGATATTCTTCATCAGTCTGTTGACATTGGGATAGTGGCAAAGACTGCAGGTGCTGGGTGCAAACAGAATCTGGCTACAGATTTAAGGCTAGCCCATCACCTGGACACCTAGAATACAGAATAGTATTTTAAAAGTACTCTCAAAGAAAAATCTAGAATTTTCTGTATCTCATCGTGACTCTCATTGTATAATTTCCAGTAATAACTCCCTGTGTGATTTTGGGTTGGTCTAATATCTTGTAGGTCTTAAATTCTCCTCTATGAAATGGAAATACTCATAAATATCTCCCAAATTGAGTAGAAAAATAGGTTTATAGAGGGACAGAGAATTTTGCCAATAACTCTGAACAGCCTTGTAGAGGCTCCTTAAATGTAACTTATTAACAGAGTTTCACCTTTCCAATGTGGAAATGAAGGCAAAGTGGTATATGGTTTGGAGCAGCACATCCAGACATGAGGGAGAGAGAGAAAAATCTAGGTAGTTACTGTTCCTTTATAGAGACTTTGGCTGTGTCCACACAGATACAAGCAGCAAAGGTTTCTCAGGTGTTGAGACTACATGTGCCAGTCAGAGTCCTAACATGCTGTGACCAACAGCCTCAAAACTGTCCTGGTATGTTTGTTTTAAATTCTGTAAAAATACCAAAAATTCTCTTACCTATTTCCCTACAGGAAAGGAATGGGAATGATAACATTAAAATGCTTCTCAAAGCAAGCCCCATTTCAGGCCTTACTTTTGAAGTAAAAAGTACACTTTGAAACAACAATGGATAAAATGGCAGCTTTGAGGCCTGCCATTTTCCCAAATGGATCACTGATTCCCTGGAAGTACTCACCAGAGATGTACCTAAAGGTGAAGTACTGTCATAGTTACTTAATCTTATTTGGGGTACGAGATCAGACGCATGGGCTAAAAAATTAAGTCACTGTTTCATGTATCACAAAATTTATATATATATATATATATTTAACTCAATACTAAAGGGAGCAAAGTATGCATAAAACATCATGAGTGTACCTAAGCTTAATGCTACATAGGTTTGGGAGAAGAAATGAAGCCACCTAAATGTATGTGCCAACTTTGCGATATAGTTCACATCCCCAAAGTTAAGTGTTATTTTTAAAAGGAGTTTTTCATGTTTAAAATCTGCAAGCCTAGGTAGGATGTTAACACAAAGTCTTAAGGCATATAATAATCACAA
This sequence comes from Mandrillus leucophaeus, assembly GCF_000951045.1. Classification (NCBI taxonomy): domain Eukaryota; kingdom Metazoa; phylum Chordata; class Mammalia; order Primates; family Cercopithecidae; genus Mandrillus; species Mandrillus leucophaeus. Next base: position 985,072 of record NW_012100432.1, read on the forward strand.
AAACATGTATGCCATCAGCAGGATGAATTTTTTTTACTTATTCATACAATCATAACAAATGTAGTAAGCATCTAGTCAAATTCAAAAATTTAGCCAACAAATCTTTCCATTCCTTCTGCAAGAATAAAATCAAATAACCATTATGCTATAAACAACATTAAAGTATTGATTTATTTTCCCCCCATAAATATGAAAGGACAGGGATAATTAACTTGGTGCACAAACTATGTTTTTGGTATTTCTTAATATATAAAATTCATCCCATATTTTTACAGTAGTATGTACCTTATACATTTAAAATCTGGGTCAGTCATTCTTCATCTGTTTCATACGTTTCCACGTGACAGCATCTGAGACTATGTGGAGACATGTCTGCTGCAAAATCATTAAGCCAATCAGGACTCAGATTTTAAAGAAATAAGAAATAACACAGAAATAGGGAAAGAGCCAAGTTAAGAAGAACTCATTTACAGTCTAAAAATTCAGCACTGAAAGACTCCTGTCTAGGAGTTAAAATATTTTCATATAATTGGCATAAACTTGATCTAAGAAATAACCCTTGATCTAAATTGAGATTTGTTTATATTTTAAATGATTTACCTACATGACTACACAAAAGCCATAAAAATTCCAACAAGTTTTATAAATATGTTCTGATAGAGCTTTGGTTATAAAATATTGGAATTGATATGCTTCCTTAGCACTCAGTAAAATGGTACATTGAAGTTAAAACGCTCTCATTTTCTCTCTGCTAACTGGACAATGGAAAGTAAAAATACAATGACAAAAAAAAAACCAAACAAGGCCCTCCAATCCTCAAAGAATAAAAAAAAAAAGGTCCGTAACAAGTAAACAAGTGAAACCCAACAAGAAATTTCCTCAACAAGTAAACCAAAACCGCAAAAAAGGTTTGCCAAAATCTTTTTAGACCCCTTTAAAACCACTTTAATACAAGGGCAAAAGCAAAAGTTCAAAAGAGGAACAGAATGAGGATCCTTTGAAACATACATCTAAGTTCTTTTGTAAAAGCAGAAAGAAAGTGAAGAATGAACATGCCCTTAGTGGTGATCCATTTTGAAGACTCTGATTTGCTCTTCTCGGATGTTGGAGGTATGCTCCTTGGGAATCCAGATAGGACGTCAAACGTCTGGTGGCTTGTGGTTATAATTCGATGAAATAAATATCACGAAGCAGAGAGGGCTGGGCCAGTTAAGTGAATGCCACCTCTCACAGCTCTCATATACAAATATGAAGTTGCTGAAATCCTAGACAATTTTCTGCAAAGGGGCCAGGATGGGAATCCAAGCAAAAGTGCTCCGCATCCTGCTGCCCCTCCAGGATTGAAGCACACCTCTCTCTTCGCTACCGCGTTACCTAAAACAAATCAAATAAGGGAGCATTCAACAATCCATACCCACCAAAATAACCATTCCTGCCCCCTAGACCAATAAGGTCTTGACTGTGAATAGTTTATCAGTTTGTACATTTACCTATAACCGACCTCACCAAATCAACTGTTCAAATTCTGCTTTGCAGCCTAAAAGCAAGAAATATAAAGAATACATGCACAAAGACTTCCAAAAGCGGGTATTATGCAGTCTGGCTTTGTATTTGTGAGGTTATAAAAATCCCATCTGATTAGGTACACTCATCGCCCATCAATTCATGCATGCTGAGCATGCTTTGTTAATGGCACTAAAAATTTTTCAAATGGTTGATTAAAATCAGTGCATGTCAAGATAAAAATGTTGCCTTTATTTTTTTTTATGCAGTTAACTTTCACTTTTGAAAATAGGTTATTTTATAAAACTGTTGTATTATCCATTAAAAAGTAGTGGTTGTATTTTTCATTTTTAAACATCCAGGCTCATTGCTTATGATCTAAGAAAATAGAACAGCAGTTTCTATAGTTGATTGGTCATATAAGAAATTTTATGTGTTAGCCAATATACCAGTTCAGGTGGGAAAAAAAAAAAAAGCATAAGACTTTAACATGCCTACACCACAAAAATATTTTTTCAAAGCAAATTATTTGATAGTACAGTCACTATACCTGGGCTTTAGACCCAATCAGCTATGTATGCAAACCTCAGCCTTGCTATTAACTGACATATGGCCTTTATGTATTCAACAATATTACTCCCCTTTTGTTTGTACTGGGTAACTACAGCAAACTAAACAAAACCCTACCCTCATGGAGCTTACCTTCTAGGGCAGGGGCTGGAAAACTTTTACTGGAAAGGACTACATACGGTAAATATTTTCAGCTTTGCCGGCCATACAGTCACTATAGCAACTTCTTAACTCTGCCTTTATTTCATTCACAAAAGTAGCCATAGACAATAAATAAATGAATGGGCATTGCTTTGTTCCAGACTTTATGTATAGATGGTGAAATCTGAATTTCATATAATCTTCATGCATTCTGAAATATTCTGCTTTTGATTTTTTCCAACTACTTAAAAATGTAAAACCCAGCCTTAGCTCATGGGCCATACAAAAGCAGGCCAAGGGCTGGATTTGGCCTGTAAGCCACAGTTTGCTGATCTCTATTCCAGAGGAAGAGGTTGGACAAACAGGTAAAATTAATAATATAGGCTATGGAGAAAAGTAAGGTAGTATAATAGAGGAAAGAAAGGCTGGTGAAGGGAAGGTAGAGGGCTGCTCTTCTATACAGGATGTCAAGGAAGGTTGAAGGAAGTGAGGGAGGCCTGACTCACTGGGAAGAGAGGAAGAGGTAAATGCAAGGACTTTGGCCTTTTTCTGAGGTTCAAGGAAGAGATGAGAAATGCATGGCAAGACTGAACTGTCAAAGAGTTGTGACAAATAGGACAAAGATGTAAGAAAAAGAGGAATCAAGGACAATTCCAAGATCTTTGGCTTGAGTGACTGAATGATGGAGTTGGCCATGTTCTGTGATGGGGTAGATTGTCTCTCTTTGCCTTAATTTCTTCATCTGCAAAATAAAGATAATAGTACCTGGCCCCTACAGTTGTAGTAAAGAGTGAATAAAATACGTGACTTGAATGACACAGCCCAGTGGTTGACACACGGTTTGTACTCAGGGAATGGTGGCTATTGTGATGTTAGCTCTTTCTGGATCTATCAATGTACATCCAGGATGTAATTGTCAAAGGCAACTTATTCCCCATGCCCAGCTCATTTTGGACAACTTCACTGAAGTTGGATGATAAAATGCTCTCAGATTTATTTTCCTTTAAAATTATTATTGTACTGATTACATGTGGAAGATTCATTGCTACTTCTGAATTTTGATGGATACAGGGCTACTAAGATGCCAATATTAGCTCTACTCCCATTCCTCAGGGTACCCTGAGCATTACAAGTCTGACTATAGAGATCAGGGAAGACAAAACTTCAGGGTAAAGGAGTCATCTGAGCTGGACATTAAAAGACAAGTGGAATTTTAGAAGAGGAAGTGAAAAAAGGAGGCAGCAATGGTATGGGGAAGTACATGGTCTGTACAATGATTGGCAGTGAAGGCCCACTTAAGATGCTTATAATCTGTATTTTGCATCAGTTTCCAAGGGGGATCCATTGATGATCTCTCAACAGGGAGGGAACCTGGGCAGGGAGTTTACCCTTGATGCAGAGAAAGCAAGGTATAAGTCAATTAAGGGTGAGAACAGGTAGACAGCTCAGTTAGACTAATGGTTCCCTCATACTGCCTGTTCATCACACTCAACCTAAGAACAACTGTTTTAAAAGCATGGTTTTCTAAGCCCTATCCTAGACGTTTACTATACCAGAATATCCTAGAGTTAGAGTTCAAAACTGTGCTTTTTACATGTTCCCATGATAGCATTAAATTATTATTATATTGACAATGACCCATGGTGATGGCCCAAGAGACAGGTAGATTAGAGAGCCATTTGAGGAAGATACTGAAGACAAAACTGTTGCTTCCATTCTGTAGAAATTTTCCAATATGAAATAATGGAAATATTTAGACAATAGAAACTTTGAAAAATGAAGTAAAAGAATCAAGTAGGAAGTCTGCAAAGAGCTACTGAAAAAAATATACTGTTCTCCAAAGCAGTTTTTCAACCTTCATACTATTGACATTTGGGGTCAAATAATTGTTGTAGAGGCTGTCTGTGCTTTGTAGGATGTTTAGTAGCATCCCTGGCCTCTACCCACAAGATGCCAGTAGCATCCTCACAATGTGTGATGACCAGAAATATCCAAGACATTGCCAAATGTCTACTCAGGGGCAAAACTGCCTCTGGATGAGAACTACTACTATAAAGACATAGCTTTTCACCCTTAGTAGAGGATTCAAAAATAAGAACATTAAAAAGTCTAAAATGTTTCAAGATTCAAAGTGATTTGCTTCTGCTCACAAACAAGATATGGCAAATGCTTGGCTTCGATGCTAACAAGACATCATACCCTTGTTAGAAGGCTTAACAATGGCAACCCCAGAGAGTGAAAAACTCCTTAGCCCAGAGAATGCAGCAAAACCCAGATTTCAATTAAGGCAGGTCCATAGAGAGGGTCATATTTTCCCACAAGAAGCAGTAGCTCTAGAGACGCTGAAAACTATGTCGGCAGAGTAAACTCAATGCCAGTATTTTATACCTGGAAAAGATGACTAGTTAGGGAATTATCATCTCTCTTTTCACATCTTCATCTAAAGCTATTAGTATTCAAGTTAACTGCCAACTATTTTCATATTTGCATTTAAATGGAAAATAAAATTCTGACATAGCTGGCTTACTGGAGACCATCTTACTTTAGCCTTTCTGTGTTTTGATGCTGCTGTGCATGAACTGTTTAAAGAAAATGGAAACTATTTTGTTATATAGTTTAGTTAACACATCCTCTAGGGAGACAATTGCTCTGCTTTTCTAGGACCTCTGTCTTACCTGTGGTGTAAGGTCAGTAACAATTTTAAGAAAAAGATACAACTGGAAGCTAGTCACAGATCCACAAATGAATTTACTCTATGTGCATAAGATCCATAAAAGACATAAAATGTTTTATGCAGTTCAAGTCACACTGACTTGGATTAATAAAGGAAACAAAGTTTTATGACTTCAAGATTATTCTCAAGTGACATGTCACTAAAAAAGCAGCCCAAGTATCATGATGGCTTGGGGAACTGTATTATCTTTCTACAACTTTTCAAAGTGCTAAATGAAATGTCACTACCATTGAGGATTTAGCTAGAGCAAACTTACATTCCCAGCACTGAGCCAAAATGTCCCTAAAGGTTTGCTTCCTGCAAATGCCTTCTCTAACTACACATAAATAGAGAGCCGTTCTACCAAGAGAACTACCGTTGGCTTCTGCTCATGATCTTGTTTTATATTTATATATAAAAATCAATACAAATAGAATCTTCCAAAATGTTATTCCTTAGCCTACAAGAAATATGATGAAAGAAAATTTTTATCACTGATGGATGTAATACCCTAATTCATGGGTTACTCCAAGATTTTTACTTAGGAAGGAATTAGGAAAAAATAGCTGAAACGGCCCAAGGGAAAGATAAGGAAATTATCTTAAGGCAGGGTTTGCTTAGCAAGCATGCTGGGTCTATATAGGATGGAAGTTTATTGGGAATGGCTTAGAACGATACGAGTGTTGACCTCCTTGCACCACCAGTAAATGACTCCATGGACTTCTGCTGCCCTGGATACAAAAGCAGATATCAGGTCATTACCCCAGTCATCTCAATATCAGTAACAAGGGTAAGTTAGTTGACAATTGCAATTAATGTTGAAAATGGTCTTCATTTTGACATTCTGGTTTTACCTAGAGAATCAACTGACAACTATTCCATTGATAATCTGGGGTATAATATCAGCTAAAGTTCCCATTTAAAATGTTTTGTACAATCATATTTTCTAATATTTTGTTTTAGACTTACTATCTTTATGTTTTAATATATTTTACAAAATCTTAATATAATAGTTCATGTTCACACTTAGAAGAACTGGCCTGCTTTTGACCTCCATGGCTGAAGATGAATTACTAAGCACTTAGAGTGCTCAAAGTATTCATAAAGGAGACGACATAAGAAAGGCAAGAAGCCATTCACTGTATGTATTTCCTAAGGGATCAAAGTTCAATAGCAATGATAACCAGAGTCACTCCATTCCAGTATGTCTAACTCTAATGATCTTAGAATGACCTTGGTCATGTCCATTTTCATTCAAGAAATAGTTACCAAGGCATTCAGCTGGCTCTGGGACTGCCAGGGCCCAACATCAAAGCTCTCCCACCAGACAGAAAGTTCTAGGTATTAAGCAAAATATGGATAGCAATCTATGTAAAATGTAACCATAATAAATGCTGAAAGATACAGGGAGCATGCATTCAATCAGGAAAGAGGTCCCTGAAAAAATGATGATTAACCAGAAAAGGATGGAAACAGCCAGTGCAAAAGGACCAGGGTAAGAGGGACTGACAAAAGGCCAGGATGTTTAGAGCAGCAAGAAGGAAGCGGAGATGGCTTAGCCATGTTACTCATTAAAGACCAGGCAGAGGCTAGTGGACCAATTACCAGAGGGTGCCAGTGGAATATTTTGAGGTGGATTAGCTTAGAGGATGTGCATTTTACAAAATTACTGTAGTCACTGTGTAGGGACCAGATTGGAAGGCAGCAATCTAGCAGTCTAGATACATCTCCATATGAGATGGCCGATTGGACAAGAGGAGTAAGCACAGTGTTGAAGAATCATGGAAAAGTTGGGTAGTAAAAATCCTAAGGACAATGTAACCAACTGATCATGGGAAGATAAGGAAGAAGGTAGGTTTCTGGCTGGAGAACTGGGTAGACAATGGTGTTCTTCAGTGACAGTGAGAATTAAAAAGAGGACCATTTGGGGAGAAAAGTGTTGGCTTCTAAGTCTTGAATAAGAATCTCCAACCATTAAATCTCCTTTAAAGCAATAGGTATTTCTACTTGAGTAAATCATCTGGATGTGGATTCTTGCCATGGTGTGTTGATACACTGGCCTGTCAGCTCTGAAACTTTTACTTTAAATCGGGCTTGTGAAGAAGCTGAAATGAATTTAGGGGCCCTGCCTAAAATAATGAATTCTCCCACCAAATCACTGCGCTATAAAATCTGACACACAGAATGATGCTGGGAAATGCACTTTTCAAAAAGGCCAAAGCCCTAAGGTAGCACTGCCCAAGCAGGTTTGTCAACACATAATAATATTTTCTTGATGGCAGAATAAAATCAAGGGGAGGAAGCCCCACAGTTGATAAATTGTAAATTGTAGTTGATAAATTGATAAATTGTAAAATTGCATTTTGTCTATACTTGCCTTCGTAGTTTTGACTTTATTGCCACTGCTACAGGACCAACCTGAGTAATCTGGCAGCACTTTACAATCCTCTCCTTCCAAACATGGATTCATGTGACACCACCATTTCTGAATCACAATGGAAGCTGGAAAACAAAGGCCAAATAATATTTGTGACACTGTTTCTTCCTCCAAAGATGGACAAAATAAAACTCAATACAGAGTAGTACACTGAGTTCAAAGATTGCTATTAAATTTACTGTTAGTAAATTTAAGGAATCTCATCAGGCATATACTCTACAAAATATTTCTTTTTTATTAAAAAATTTAAAAGCAACAGATGGTGACAACACAGAGAAAATGGAATGCTTATACACTGTTGGTGTGAAGGCAAATTAGTACAACCTCTATGGGAAACAGTATGGACATTTCTCAAATAACTAAAAATCAAACAACCATTCAATCCAGCAATCCCACCCCTGGCTATCTGCCCAAAGGAAAAGAGACTGTTATATCAAAAAGACACCTGCACTCATATGTTTATCGCAGCACTAGTAATAAATAGCAAAGTCATGGAATCAACATGTGTCTATCAGTGGAAGACTGGATAAAGAAAATGTGGTATAGATACGCTATCAAATACTACTCAGCCACAGAAGAGAATGAAATCCTGTCTTTTACAGCAACACGGATGGAACCGGAGGTTATTATCTTAAGTGAAATAACCCAGAAACAAAGTCAAAGTCAAAAGTCAGTCATTTTCTCACTTATAAACAAGAGCTGAATAATGTGTACACAGAGACATAGTCATGGAACAACAAATTGGAGACTTGGAAGGGTGGGAAGGACGAAAAGTTACTTAAGGGGTACAAGGTACACTATTTGGGTGATGGCTACACTAAAAGCCCAGACTTCACCACTATGTACCCTTAAGTTTATACAAATAAAAAATAGATCACTTTTGCAGTGGACTGCCCAACTGTAAAATAGAGCTGGTGAGATCTCAGGCTTTGTGGTGGGCTTGCCTGGGTTTGAATCTGACTGTGCCATCCTCTAGATTAGACTAGTGCTCAGACTTCTCTGTCAGTTTTTTCATTTGAAAAGTAGATCCTCACCCTAGGATATTAAGAGGATAAAGTTAATCCATGTGTGAAAGTCTTTGCTGACTTTGAGCCAGTCACAATAGTCTTAGAAAATGTTAGCTGTTATTATGGTCATCATCTTTGATTGCAGGCTACAATGGTATTGCAACTGGTTCTTATGTTTGATGGTCTCTGTTAATAGCAAAAACTAAAAGCACTAAAAATTTCCATCATACATGGTGTTCATCTCTCCATGCCATTCTAGTGAGTGGCCAGCAACCACTTAAAGTCAATTACAAAAAGCCATAGGAAAGTTGGAGGACATGGCATTCCTTCACCTTTTCATATGGCTGTTGGTCATTTGTATGTCTTCCTTGGAAAAATATCAATTCAGTTCTTTTTCCTACTTTTTAATTAGGGTATTAATTTTTGGCAATTGAGCAGGTGGGTTTCTTTTATATTTTGGATCTTAACTCCTTATCAGATATATGACTTGCAAGTATTTTCTCCCATTCTGTACGTTGCTTTTCCATTTGATGTAGTCCCAATTGTTTATTTTTGCTTTTGTTGCCTGTACTTTTGGTGTCATAACCAAAATATCATTGCAAAGACCAGTATCAAGGACCTTTTATCCTATGCTTTCTTCTAGAAGTTTCATAGTTTCATTTCATAGATTACATCCTTTTCAAGTTAACTTTTCTGTATGGTTTAAGTCGCAGGTCTAACTTCATTCTTTTGCATGGGAATGTCTAATTTTCTTCCCAGTACCCTTTATTAAAGAGACTATCCTTTCCCCATTGTGTAGTCTTGTCATCCTGTCAAAGACTAGTTGACTATAAATGCATGGATTTATTTCTGAGTTGTCTATTCTGTTCCATGGGTCTGCGCGTCTATTTTTATACCAGTGCCATACTGTTTTGATAACTATAGCTTTGTAATATAATTTGAATCAGGGCTGTGTGCCTCCAACTCTGTTTTTCTTTTTCAAAACTGCATTAGCTACTTGGGGTCTTTTGTGGTTCTATATGAATTTTAGGACTGCTTTTCTCTCTTTGTGGAAAATTATGTTGGAATTTTGTTAGGGATTGTATCCGTAGATTGCTTTGGAGAGTATAGACATTTTAACAATATTTCTCCAATCTATGAACACAGGATATTGTTCCATTTCTTTCATTAATGTCTTACAGTTTTTAGTGTACAGATTTTTTTACCTCCTTGGTTAAATTGATTCTTAAGTATTTTATTCTTTTTGATGCTATTATAAAAATAGGATCATTTCCTTAATTTCTTGGATAGTTCATTGTTAGCAAAATGCAACTGAGTTTTGGATGTTGATTTTGTATTCTGCAGCTTTACTGAATTTATTTGTACCTGGTATTTAAAGAAGAACTAGGCTGTGCGCAGTGGCTCATGCCAGTAATCCCAGCACTTTGGGAGGCCGAGGCAGGTAGATCATGAAGTCAGGAGATCAAGACCATCCTGGCTAATAAGGTGAAACCCCATCTCTACTAAAAATACAAAAAAAAAAAAAATTAGCCAGGTGTGGTGGCAGGCGCCTGTAGTCCCAGCTACTTGGGAGGCTGAGGCAGGAGAATGGTGTGAACCTGGGAGGTGGAGCTTGCAGTGAGCCAAGAACACACCACTGCACTCCAGCCTGGGCAACAGAGCTAGACTATCTTAAAAAAAAAGAACTAACACTCCACTTTCTCTTCCAAAGAATCAAAGAAGAGAGAACACTTCCAAACTCATTTAACAAGGCCCAGCATTACCTTCATACCAAAGCCAGATTAGGACACTAGAAGAAAAGAAAATTCTAGGCCAATATCCTTGATAAACGTAGATAAAAAATCCTCAACAAAACACTAGCAAACTGAACTGAACAGCACATTAAGAGGATCCTCCACTATGATCAAGTAGGGTTTATCCTTGGGCTGCATGAATGATTAAATGATTAAATGAACAATAAATGTGACACACCACATTAACAGAATGAAGGATAAAAATCATCTGGTCATCTCCTGCAGAAAAATCATTTGACAAAATTCAACATCCCTTTATGATAAAACTCTTAACAAAGATAATTTTGTACTGAAGGAATGTACTTCAACATAATAAAGGCCATATATGACAAGACATGGATATCTACGCTCACCATTTTTATTCAGTAGAATACCAAAAGTCTTAGAGCAAGCAGGCAAGAAAAAAATATAAAAGGCACTTAAATTAGGAAGAAGTTAAATTGTCTCTGCAGACAACGTGGTCATAATTATATATAGGAAGCCCTGAAGACTTTCCTGATAGATTTGACTCAAACTAGGCTGCCTGTGAAGTCAGAAACTCAAGTTCAAAGTTTTACAAATCCTAATAGCTACTTTTTATTGAGGGCCAGGCACCCTGCTAATTTCCTTCCTGTATTTTCTAATTTAAATGTCACTACAAACCTGAGGTTAAAAGACTACACATTAGGTACAGTGTATACTGCTCAGGTGAGAGGTGCACTAATATCTCAAATTACCACTAAAGAACTTACCTATGTAATAGAAGACCACTTGTTCCCCAAAAACTGTTGAAATAAAAAATATTTTCCTGTACTTCATAGAAATGAAAAGATTGAGGTCCAGGGGCATTAAGTGACTAGAGCAAGGTCACACAGTCTGAAAACAGTCAAACAAGCACTTGAAAAGAGGCAGTCTAATGCTAGAGCCCAAGTGCTAACACTTATATTCATACCTCCCTCCTTCCCTCACACATCTACTAGAAACAAATCCTTGTATGGAAGGAGGCAAGCCAGTACATTCAAACAGTTTCCCAAACACTATGTGGCATGATGAGGGCACAGGACAATTTCATTATCCATTGAATGGGCCAGACATTGTAGAATCTTCTCCATAAGTGGCCACATTGTCCCTGATTCTGGCCAAATATACTGAACTACTATCTAGTGATATCCATCAAAACAAATAGTACCTAAGTCAGGTGGATTTGTGATCTCGAGTAACCACTTGCTATTTAAATCAGGCATTGCCAACACCAAGAAAGGAATCTAGCCAAATTGGTTCTTTATTGTGCCAGAGATTGCCATGAAACTGGGATGGATGTACATAGCAGGTAAAGCCTAATAAAGTTATATTCTTGGCCAGGCATGATGCCTCACACCTGTAATCCTAGCACTTTGGAAGGCCTAGGAGAGTTTGAGACCAGCCTGGCCAAAGTGGTAAAACCCCGCCTCTACTAAAAATGTAAAAATTCACTGGGCATGGTGGCGTACACCTGTAGTTCCAGTTACTCAGGAGGCTGAGGCCGAAGAATCACTTGAGCCTGGGAGGCGGAGGTTGCAGTGAGTCAAGATTGCGCCACTGTACTCCAGCCTGGGTGACAGAGCAAGACTCTGTCTCAAAAAAAAAAAAAAAGTTATATTTTTTGCAGCCTCAAATATCATAACAGTTTCCCCTTGCAACTTCATGGAGCTGTGTGACTTTCAAAGCACTTTTACTTACTGTTCCTCTTTTGATTGTCCCAACAACCTTCAGAAACCAGAAAAGGGAGCCAGATAGTGCCACAAATAAAAACTAGGGCTTCCCTCAGAGTTAGTAAAGGGGTGGAGGGTGGTACTAGAATCTAGAATTTCTTCTTCCTTATCCAGTAGTCTTTCTACTGTATCACAATTTACAATCATATTTTAGATTAGGAAGTACTACACAGAGTTTTACTATACTCACAGTGTTGACCATTCATTCTTGTCTGAATACCATGGATTGGTTCCAAGTGGATATAAAAATAAATAAGAGATGGTCCCCAGCCCTCAATTTAAAATACCATCTGCAGGACTAGAAAAGTTACATAAATGTTGACAGAGCTTAGTTGTATTTACATAGAATTAGAGCTGAATTTAAAATACTTTGTCTTCAAAACTCTTCCTTAGACTAACTTTCTTCCACTCAGGAGTGAGAACCCATGTACTCTGGAAAGGTATCAGAGCTTCATGAAAGATTCAAAAGCTGTCTTGACAGGTGGCCAGAGGTCCACAACTGAAGACACGAGCAACAGTGATGGTTCCACCTGGAAGCCAGCAGATGCGTGTGGCTGAAGTGAGAGATCGTCAGGGAAGCCCTGGACGCTCAGATTAGGAGGGTGTCTGGGAAGGAACTATTAGGGGCTCTCGATGAAAATTCAAGATTAGACTTGGGTCTCTCAGCAGCAGGGAGCCAGGGAAGGAGTCTGAGCCAAGTAGTGCAACAAGGTAGAGAAAACTGGGTGCCAGAAGAGTTTGAGAAGAACGAACTCTAAAACGGAAGAGCAACTGAGGTGGGAGTGAAGTGAGAAATTGCGGAATAAATTCCCTGCAGAGAAAGAGAATAAATCAGATAATCTCAACCTTTCAGCAGAGAAATGCCAGCCAGCACTTACTTACTGAACCCATGGGGACACAAGGTACTTCCGATGCCAAAACCTAGAAAAGGAGCTGGAGGGGGGGAATAAAAATGACAGATCCGGATATATATCACAGAAAAATATGCCGCCACTTAACTACAGAAAAAAAATCAGCATTTACCTAGTGTTTAGGGATTTAAATTAAAAAATTTTAAAAGGAAGCATGGAAGACCAAGACAAAACTCTTATGAGATTATCTACCAGGTTTTTCGTTTAATTGGAAAATATGGAGTGATGCTTTCTTCTAAAAACAGATTTGCCTCAGACTCCTTAGAATAGCAAGCTGCCCTGAAATGTAAAGGAGTCCGATTTGCAAATATACATCTTCCTGTCTCACAGAATAATATATTGTGAGGTGCCCCTATTCATCAATGTGTTACCCGTGATGGAGTTTCTTTGTGAAATGCTTTATGGCAAGTGCTGTCTTAGAAATGACAGACGTAAAAGGAAACACCACAATAATCAAAATACACATTGCAAATTCCGTTATGAGTTAAGGATTGACTAAGAAACTGACAGCAAAGGTAAGAACCCACTGAGGGCTCGACCTGACAGAGAATAGGGTGATTAAACAGCCAGGAAATGTAAGCTTCGAGTGCACCTTCAGCCTCACTAGCAGGGACAAAGGAATCAGAAGTAGGATTTTATTAAAGTTACTGGTGAGAACATCTGCCCACTTTACTGAGCCTTGTATCCACAGGAAAATAAGTTTGTAGGAGGCATAGATATTTTTTTCCTCTTAAAAAATATCATAATACACTTTAAATGAGAAAGTGTCTTGTCACTTCTATTTTTAAAATAAAATTCTTTTAAAAGCCCCAAGCTTCCTGACTTACGAAAACACATAATACCCCTATCTTCAAGCTGCCAACCTGTAATGAATTTCCAGTTTTATGCAGAAAGAAAAAGACAGTGAAACCCTCCCTGGTTTTGTGGTAGCAACTGGTATATTCTATAGTGCTGTTGTCGAGGTGAATATTTCATGTGATAATTAGCTGTTTTGCTTCTGGTACATTTTCCTTACTCTCTATTGTATAAAATGGGTTTTATTTTGTATCTCTTGTCCCAAATAAACATCACTCGGTTAAACAGAACACAATTATATATTTATACAGTTACTTAGGTAAGCCAGACTTCAAATTATAACCAAGAACATGCTCACTTTTCATGAGTTGGACTCTTACTTGTTGATTTAGTTTAGCTGTATTTATTAAGTGTAAACTTGAGTGGATTAAAGGATGCAAAGTATTGCTCCTGGGTATGCCTGAGAGGGTGTTGCCAAAGGAGATTAACATTTGAGTTAGTAGACTAGGAAAGGCAGACCCACCCTTAATCTGGATGGGCACCATCTAATCAGCTGCCAGCACAGCTAGGATAAAAGCAGGAAGAGGAACGTGGAAGGGCTAGACTGGCTAAGTCTTCTGGCCTCCATCTTTCTCCTGTGCTGGATGCTTCCTGCCCTCAAACATTAGACTGTAAGCTCTTGGACTTACACCAGTGGCTTCCCAGGGGCTCTCAAGCCTTCAGCCTATGGCTGAAGGCTGCACTGTTGGCTTCCCTATTTTTGAGGTTTTGGCTTCCTTGCTCCCCAGCTTGCAGACAGCCAATTGTGGGAATTCACCTTGTTACTGTGTGAGTTAATACTCCTAATAAACTCCCCTCCATATATACATCTATCCTATTAGTCCAGTACCTCTAGAGAACCCTAATACACGTGGTGAAGGATATTCTAAAGAGAAGTGTATGTTTCTACTGCAACTATGAACAGAAAAATTAAGAAAACATCTTCCTAGAATATATGCCTTATAGAATATGCTCCAAGATTTTAACACTTTGTCTTCAGTTATTTCAATCATATTATTTTAAGACTCTGTGTTATTTAAAAATTAAGCCATTAACGTTTATATTTCTTGTTAAGAAAAGAAGCCACACCAACTTGACGCAGTTCACAGGCATAAGAGCAGTAGTTACAGTACTATTTTTTTCAAGGACTTCTTACTTGTTCGCACATTCCGCAAATAACACAATATTGTTAGTTCCACAAAGTACACAGAGTACTGAGTCAGTGCATGAGTACACATACACGGATCTTTTGTGATCTAGGTTTGTCCTCTCTACTAAATGCAGACCCACACAAGCATATCCACATATATTGGGGACCTCTAAGTCAAGGTTTCTCAACCTCAACAGTATTGACATTTGAACCTGGTTATTTATCGTGGCGGTCAATCCTGTGCATTGTAAGATGTGAGGCAGAACTTCCGGCCTCTACATGCTAGACACCAGTAGCATCCTCTCCCAGCTGTCTTGAGACAATGTCAAATATCCCCAAGGGGGCAAAATCGCCCCTGGTTGAGAAACATGGATTTACAGAGTAAAGGCATATTAACTCAAAATGAGAGGTTGTGCTAGTTCATCAGACCTGCTCAAAGCTCGGACTTATGAAAATAATTCTAATCCATCATAAACACCATGCCACCTCTATTTTATGTCTTCCTCCCTGCCCTTACCATGGGCGATTCCATGAATCTAAAGTTTTTGCATACCCACTTGTGAGTTTTCTCTCTCTCTCTCTCAAACACACACACTGATACGGTTTGGCTGTGCCACCCACCCAAATCTCATCTTGAATTGTAGCTCATACAAGCCCCATGTTTCATGGGAGGAGCTGGTGCAAGGTATTTGAATCATGGGGGTGGGTTTTTTTCTTCCCCGTGCTGTTCTTGTAATAGTGAATAAATCTCAGAAGATCTGATGGTTTTATAAAGGGCGGTTCCCCTGCACACACTGTCCTGCCTGCTGCCATGTAAGACATGCCATTGTTCCTCCTTCACCTTACACTATGATTGTGAGGCCTCCCCAGCCACGTGGAACTGTGAGTCCATTAAACCTCTTTTGCTTTATAAATTACCCATTCTCGGGTATGTCTTTATTAGCAGTGTGAGAACAGACTAGTACACACACATGCATGCACGCACACACACAAATCCTGACTGACTGTGAGCTCACCATGAAACCTATGCTGACGAGGTGACCTGCCAAATTTAGGCATCACATTTTTCCTTATCAGGAATCTTACAGTACTTTATAGAAGCTTTGTTCATAACACTTCATACTCTTTCTTATTGGCACACTCTCTTAAAATGCAAATTCCCAGAAGGCAGGAATTAAATCCTAAAATTTGACTTATTTTAAGGCCTCACATATCAAGGCTTCTGTTTACCTTTCCAGTTTTGTTTTCTACTGTTTCCAAGCCACACTAAGCTACTTCTAGTTTCCGAGTTAGCCCCACTCACATGCTTTGTGCTGCCTCGTTGCCTAACTCCCTCCACCATCAAATCCTTCTACCTACTAAATTCAGACCCATGCTTCTCAAGGGGCAGCATC
Organism: Mandrillus leucophaeus; assembly: GCF_000951045.1. NCBI lineage: Eukaryota > Metazoa > Chordata > Mammalia > Primates > Cercopithecidae > Mandrillus > Mandrillus leucophaeus. The sequence goes on from NW_012100432.1 coordinate 1,001,255, forward strand.
CCTGACCACCTCTCTGTTCTCCTTTTGAGTCCTTCATTAATAAAAGTTTGTTTCTCTGAACTAGTAAACTCAGAGTTCCTTGAAACCAGAACCTGAGTCTCCTTCTCATACTTCCATCTGGCATGTAGAACAGGTCAGACACAAAGGTGCCAAATTAAAACGATGAATGAACCAACATATACAACATACATATCCTCCCAACTCCCAAAGTGTTTTGGTAAAATCTTCTCTCTCTGTCATTCACCTGTCTGCACTGAGAAAAATATCTTTTAAGTGGAAGGAGAACATGCCCAATAAAAAAATCCCAATGAAAACACACTGTAAAGACAGACCCTATGTCTCATCACACAGCCCATAAAGCCATGAAAGTTGTCTGCAGTCCAAACAGTAACTCTCCTTCTTAACTAAATGAATTCTGACGTCTTGAAAAAGTGGGCTGGGTGCAGTGGCTCACGCCTGTAATCCCAGCACTGTGGGAGGCTGAGGCAGGCAGATCATGAGGTCAGGAGTTCGAGACCATCCTGGCTAACATGGTGAAACCCTGTTTCTACTAAAAATACAAAAAACTAGCCAGGCATGGTGGCACACATCTGTAGTCCCAGCTGCTCGGGAGACTGAGACAGGAGAATTGATTGAACCCAGGAGGCAGAGTTTGCAGTCAGCAAAGATCGTGCCACTGCACTCCAGCCTGGGCAACAAAGCAAAACTCTGTCTCAAAAAAAAAAAAAAAGTGATGGGGCATCAAAAATTTTTTAAATAGCTTTGAAAAGTAACTACTTTCTATTTCCGAGCTTTTGTTTTATTAATCATTTAAACCCAATATTTAGAAACCATTCGTTTTGACAAAATAAACTTCTTTGTACTACACATTTGTCTCATTTTATCATAAAACCATTCAGCATTATCTCTATAGAGCAGTATTTTGATAAATGTGTGGAATATAGTTTCCACCATAAAACAGACCTGTATATGCCCCCCGAAGATTCAAAAAGAAGAATGCTTACCAGCTGAATAGCTGTCTGTTTTAGGATCCAAGTAACCACAGACTTACAATCAAATAATTCCCTGTCCCATCTCCCAAATCCCCAATGTATATTAAAGACCCACTTCAATAACTCAAGGGAGGTTTCATAAGTTAGTTAATTATAACAAAGTTTGGTAGAAGGGGAACAGCTAATTATTTTCCCTGTTTATATAATCTATGGTTTTACAGAAAAGCAATGAAAACACTAGATAAGTATCTGTAGTGTGGATTAACAGAAATGCAAAAGGATATTCCAATTCCTACGTCAGCATTAATTAGTGCCCCATGCCAACATCTTCTTGCCTTTGTTTTAATTTAAATGTAAATTTAGGTGAATTTTATATTTTAGATCCTTTCTATTCTTATTGACAAATAAGATAAGAGGAACATATCAGCAGAGGATAGGTCTTCTCCACATGCCAATTAAGGGCATGATACTGCATAATTATTATGGGATAAAGATTAAGCAGGTAAAGCTAAAAAGCCCTAATGGAAACATATTCAGATAAGGAAGAGATCAAAGAGAGATGAAATCAGACATACATCCCAACCAAAGCTTAAACTTCCTGCACTTCTCAGTGACTTTGATCTAATAAACATTTATTGAACACCGACTGTTTGCTAGACAATGTTAGGTACAGGAGACACAGGCTGAAAGACCCAATCTCACCTTTCAGGGTGTTGGTACTTTCTGACCACAAATTTTACACACAAGTTACATGTTTACATCAAGCATAACCTGCACTGTCCAATGTGAAGCTTTGAGCCACAAGTCCCTATTAAATCTAAATTTACACTAGCCACATTTCAAATGCTCCATAGCCATGGGTGGCTAATGGCTATTAGCCACACTGGACATATACATCATCACATATAGATACAGGTATCTATCTACACAGGTTATCTCCATAAATATATATAGAGGGAACATGTGCATCATCACAGAAAGTTCTAGAAGACAGCATATACAACATACGCTGCATAGACTCTGCTCAGATGCTCCATGATTGGTCCATATCACACTTCCTATGACACTTGGGAAACCATTTAGTTAACCTGCAAGTCTGTTTTGCCATAAACACAACCAAAATGTCCATCAATAAAGGAATAGTGACCAGGTGTAATGGCTCACAACTGTAATCCCAACACTTTGGGAGGCTGAGGTAGGAGGATTGCTTGAGCCCAAGAGTTCAAGGCAGCAGTGAGCTATGATCATGCCACTGCACTCCAACCTAGATGACAGAGCAAGACCCTATAATTTTTAAAAAGGAAGAAGAATGGCTAAATAATTATGGCCTATCCATACATGGAATGCTATGGAGCAATTGAAAACACCCAGTTAGATCAATACATACCAGCACACAAAGATTTCTGCAACTTAATACTGATAGGAATAAAGCAGGATGAGTGTAATATCCAATGTGATAGCATTTGTGTAAAACATACACTCATATTGAAATCTACCACTGTTTCCTACAACCCTAGCTCCAAATACACAAATATACAGAAATATATTGACCAAATAGATAAATGTAGTTACTTCTAGGGTGGTGGCCAAAGGGGATTTGCCCATACATAAAATTTAAAACAAGATAGTCTAGGGTAAGGTATTCATATTTTCTTTACTAAGATACTAATAGTCATCACTGCCCTATCAGTACTTTTTAGGTACTAATAAAAGTGCTTTGAATATTGTAAAACATTATTCTGGGTTAGACAGAATATAAAAAGAGTTTGTTAGAAGATATTTAAGGCCTACAGAGGCAAGCAAACACATTGCCTGTAGAGAACAATCTGTGATTACCAAAGTCCATTCTCCACTGTACTAAAACTTCTTCATGGGCCAGCCAATGGGGAAAGATGAAAGTAAGAGACCATGTTCCTGTCCACAAACTGTTTACATACTAACTGGAAGGCATACGTTTTTACAATAACATGGGCTGACTGTCATGAACTGGAAATCCAAGTTGATGCAAGAACTTACAAGAGATTTGAAAGGAGAATAAGAAGAATTAAGCAGACCAGGTGTGTTTTATGGGGAGGAGGGCAATGGATGTAAATTAGTAATGTGCAGAAATGAAAAGAAATGAGAAGAACTCTGGATTGCCTAGGGTAGTGTACTTGAAAGAGAACTGAGACACAGATCTTGCAGGGCTCTGCAAGCCATGGTAAAGAACTTAGAGTTTATCTTAAAGACAGTGGGAAGACACTAAAGTGTGGTCTTCGGTGTGGGAGTGACATAAGTCATTCTGTTTGTGTAGATCATTCTGGCTACAGGACTGAAAGTGGAAGCAGAGATGTGGCACACTCAGCAAGATCTAAGGGTGACCCCTAGACTGTGGAGGTAGCAGTGGGATGGAGAAAAGTGGGCTGATTTGAGAGACAGCTAGGAGAAAGAATGGTTGTGATTTGGATTCAATTAATAGAGATGATAAATACATTAGACTTCCCCAGCTGGAGGTGTAGAAAGTCCGTGTATTTCTTAAAAGAAATTTAAAAGTGCCATTTTTTAAATGTTAAAGATCTTCATCCTTTTTTATAGGTTCGCAATCCTTTATCAATAATCCCCAAATCCAAAAGCTCTGGAAATTGAAAGGTTTTCTGTAAGATGACAGCAAACCAGACTTGAATTAACAAGTTCTTTATCCAGCCTTATCCCATCTTGCATGAATATTTGCACATTTCACTGCAGATATAGTAATATTTCTATGATTATGGGGGGCAAGTGGAGAGTACATTAGGTCTGTAGGTAATAGATGGTATATGTGCTATGTTACCCACAAGAAATATGAGCAAATTCTGAATTCAGCAACACATTTGGCCCCCAAAGTTTCTGATAAAGAACTATAGGTGGAAATTTTCCACTTTCACTTTCCTGCTTTAAAGGTGGCTGAGATGGTGCTGATACATATATACCACTGTAACCACACAGCCCATATAGTTGTGTATGTCTATGTGTGTGTTTGGTAGGGGGAATGGGATGCAGGTAAATCAGCCGTTCTTGTTCACTGTGCAATATGATCTGGAGTTAAGAATGTGTGTGTGTTTTAACTGCTGACCTTTAGACATGCATCAAATGAGACTGGAAATGTTCATTTTCAGGGAGGTTTGTGACACTGCAGAGCAACTGATACAGACTAACCCCGTGTATCTGTTCCCCTGGGGACTGACACTTGTTTCTAACATGGCGTCTGCTGGAAGACGTCAGGGGTATCAAAAGAAATCAATCCCAGGTTTCCATCTACAACCATCGGCACAGCACTGTGCTAGGGGATCTAGAGATTACAAATGAATGATACATGATTCCAAACTATTCCCAGGGAAGTTGTTCCAAAGAGAATGTCCTATAAATGTTTGTTAAAATGATAAACTAGAAATAAGAGAGAGGATACTAATCTATGACACCAAGCATGAAGTGAGAAAGTCATGCTGCTAATTTTGAGTACAGAGTATCTAAGAGGTGGGAGAACAGGGCATCTGTGGAAACAATTGCTTTGGTGAGATTTGGAGACAGGTGGGCAAAAGGAATTGAAGCACGTCTTCCCAATTGCCCTATAATACAACTCCCCATTGGTACCCCTTGAGGGACATTATTGAAGACTTACCTTACCATCAACACATTTTTGGAGTTGTATTTATGTTCACTTTGGATTGACACTGATCTCAAAGCAACCCTAGGTTTCTTTGGGTTGCAAAGGCAGCAAAGTAGAGAAATTCCTGGTGGGTTTTGACCTTTTTGAAATATCAGCGATACTGACCAGAGAAGTCTTACCTTCAACGCAAGAAGGTTGAGCCCGAGTTGTACCGGCCACCTGTCCTGGGAAGCAAGAGCACTTGACCGTTTGTGACCGCTCTTCTATGCGGTTCTTATTGCAGCACCTGTGCACGGCGACCACCTCACAGGTACCCTGCTTGATTTGGTGGTGACCTAGTAGGTAATGGGCGGAGAAAAACAAACCCAGTGCTGTTAGAAGGAAATGACAGCACCAAAACCAGAACGATGCTATGATGACATTTTCCAACTTCCTGTGCTATGCTTATGAGTCTTTTTATAACATTTTATTTTGATAACATGTCATTTCAAATTTATATAAAGGTGATGAGAAGAATGCAAAAAGCTTCTGTGAACCTGTGGTAGGCAGAAATGGGGCCTCCAGGATCATCAACCCCTGGGGCCACACTCATGGTTATGTCATATTAATTACATGACAAAGGAGATTTTGCAGATGTGACTGAGATTAATTGATTTTTTGTTTTTTTGAGAGGGAGTCTCAGTCTGTCACTGAGATTGGAGTGCAGTGGCGTGATCTCGGCTCATTGCAACCTCCACCTCCTGGGTTCAAGCAATTTTCCTGCCTCAGCCTCCCGAGTAGCTGGGATTACAGGTGTGTGCCACCATGCCCGGCTAATTTTTGTATTTTTAGTAGAGACAGGGTTTCACAATGTTGGCCAGGCTGGTCTCGAACTCCTGACCTCAAGTGATCTGCCTGCCTTGGCCTCCCAAAGTGCTGGGATTACAGGCGTGAGCCACCATGACTGGCCGACTGGTTGATTTTAAGAGAGGGAGCGTAGCCTGGATTATCCAGATCGGGCCATTCAGGGCTCAAATGAGCCCTGGAAAGCAGACAGATGAAGAGCTCCAGGTGCCATTGCTGGCTTGAAGATGGAGGAGCCACATGTCAAGGAAATGGAGATCTCAGTCCTACAACCTCAAGAAATGCCAATAACCAGAGCGAGCCTGGATGCTGATTCTTCCCCAGAGCCTCCCCATAAAGGAATGCAGCCTGCTGATACTTTGAATTTAACTGGATGGTGAGATGCTGGGCAGAGATTCCAGCCAGGCAGTGCTAGACTTCCGACCCGCAGAAACATGGTGCTAAATGTGTGGTACTTTGTTATTAGTTGGCAATTGCTGCTGTAACAGACTTCACCCAGGTTCACCAGATAATATGTGGCCCCATTTGCTTTATCATTCACTCTCTCATGTTTTTCTAAGCCATTTGAGAGTAGATTTCAGACATGATGCTCCTTTACCCCTAACTACTTCACTGTGTATTTTCTAAAAACAAAGACATAAGGTTACATAATGATTAAAGACAGAAAATTTGACATGACACAATGCTACTATGTAATGTACAATCTATATTCAAATTTTGCCAATATCCCAATAATGCCTTTTATAGCTATTTTCCCCCTGCTCAGAATCCAACCAAGGTGCATGCATTGCATTCAATTGTCACATTTCATTAGCCTCCTTTATTCAGAAACTCCTTCTCAGTCTTTCTTTCTTGACCTTGACATTTTTCAAGAGTTATATGCCAATTATTTTGCAGAATGTCTCTCAGTTTGGATTTGTGTGATGCTTCCTCTTGATTAGATTCAAGCAATGCATCTTTAGCAGATTGTCCCAGAAGTGATTCTATATTCTTAGTGCATCATATCAGGAAACACCCAACGTCCTTTCATCCCATTATCAGTGCTATTACCTTTAATTAAATGGTGAGGATGGTATCTGTCAGGCTTCTCCATTGTAAAGGTATTATTTTTCCCTTTATGTTAGTAAGCATTTTGAGGGAGATATATTAGTGAGACTACGAATATATCCTATTCTTTATCAAACTTTCACCTACTAGTTTTAGTATCCATTGATGATTTCCACCTGAATCAATTATCAATATGATAGTTGTAAGACTGATTCTATGTTAATGTTCAAATCATCCCAGATCTGGGCAGGAGGAGACCCTTCCAATTGTCCCAGATCTAGGCAGGAGGAGCTATGACATATTCTCATATTCTTTGAGAACTTACTAACCTTCTGACCCTCAAGAAGTTCCAGACTTACCTGGTATTTTCCCTGCCCCCATAATTTCTTCAAGAATCCTTGATTACTTTTCATGGGGCATCAGACTTAGAAACCTGAATCTCAATATGTAGGTTTACTCATCACAATTAGGGAGTGACTCAGGCCCTTTCAGCAAATAGGTCAAGGAAGTATGTGTGCAGGTACAGCATAAGTACACACTGACATCTCCGATTCCAATCTAGCACCACAGTTTCTTGCTACTCTCCCATCACCAACCACCTGAATTCCATCATCCTATGATAAACAAAGTAGTTTCTGTATTGCATATGTACTTAAGGGTAATTTACATTGGAATCCATTTATCAGTTAGGAGTCTTTTGTTAGAACAACAGAAACTGATTTGAGCTAACTTAATGCAAAGAGACTTTACTGGAAGATCAGGAGTTTGTAGAACGAAGAGTGAGCGTAGCTAACCGTAAGTGGAACTACTCTCATGGCTCAACCTCAGTGAGTAATTCCATTCAATCTGCATGCTGCTCCACACGTCAGTTCTAGGAAAGGGTGCATCTGACTGGCCTGACTTAGGTCACATGTCAACTGTGGCAGCCACCCTCTAAGATGCTCCCTTGTCATCCCCACCACCAAGTATTCACAGGTTTGTGCAGTCCCTTCCCACATGGTACCAGGGTTGGTCTATTTAAGCAAAAGCATGCAGCAGATGTGCTGGTTTGTCCAAAATTAGGTGGCTGTCATCTCCAGGCCCTCAGATCACTCACTCCGGGGAAACCCTGGCATGAGCAGCCCTACAGACAGGCCTAGGTGGTAAGAAACTGAAGTGTCCTGACAACAGCCGTGTCAGTAAACTTGCAAACAGACCCCTTGCGTGGGCCCCTCCCACATTAAACCAGAGTTACTCGGTCTGTGTGACAACAGCATACCACAGCAGAAGCGATGGCTTGCCATGTACACGATTAGGTGATAAGACAATGGCATGCTCACTCACGTGTTCATCTGTTCTGGGGAAACCATGTTGTGAGCAGCCCTAGGTAGAGGCCCACATAGCCAGGAACTACAGTCTACTGCCATTGGTCACATGGGTAAGTGTGGAAGTGAATCCTACAGCCCAGCCAACAGCATAACTACAGTCTCATGGGAAATCCTGAGCCAGAACCACCCAGCTAAGCTACTCCCAGATTCCTGATGCTCAGAAGCTGTGTGTGAGATAATAATGTCTGTTGATTGTTTTAGGTTTTCAAGATTTGGGGTAATTTGTTACACAGCAGTAGATAACTAATACAACAACTCTGGCTATACCAGGCTGGAGAGACTTATCTTTGCTCTGATAAAAATAACAAACAAGACTGTAGAGGTTCTGTCCAGAAATTATTAAGGAAAGACAACTTTTTCAAGTACCCTCAAGTGTGCTCATGATTTTTCAGATACATCCATTTACATAGAAATTGTTATGTGAATTGTAAGCAATTTCATCTACTCATTAAAAGAGGTCTCCCCGAGGATTCCCACTGGTGAATGCTTTGCTTAGTTTCTGTTGATGTATGTGTTTCAAAATAAAACCAATTTCAAAATATTCCATGATTCAGACTTTTTATCCATAAAGACAGGCTTTCCAAACAATAACCTCTATATTATTCTGAATGTTTTCTGGACCAACCTTGTCACGCCATCTTCAATGTTGATGGCAGGAAAATTCAATTACTGGTGAGAACAAATGCTAAGGCAGACAGAACCAGTACCCAGAGAATCAAACTACCAGCAAGAGAGAAAGTTTTCAATCTACTACTTAAGAAAGCATGAATATGGAGAAGTGATTAAAATGATAAACCTAATTAAATGTTCATAACAAGAGCATTGATTTCCCCATAGGTAGTTGCATACAACTGTAAAATTAAATAAATAGTAATTATAATGTCAGTAAAATACTATGAAACTTTAGCACTGAGTGAGCAGAAAAGTAAGGACTGGGAAAGGTTGGAAGGGAGATCCTGTCTTTGGTTCCAATTGCAAATCAGCAACTTTCAGTCAAACATTCCCTGGCAGCTAATGACTAGCTATGAGCAGGGGCCAGGAGGAATCATTCACAGTTATCTCTCAGGAAATGTCCTCCCATTCGTCACTGTCTCAATCTGCTTGGGCTGCCATAACAAAATACCATAGACTTGGTGGCCTAAACAACAGAAATGTATTTTCTCACAGTTCTGGAGACTGGGAGTCTAAACTTAAGATGTCAGCCTGTACAGTTCTTGGTGAGAGCTCTCTTCCTGGCTTGCAGACAGTCACCTTCTTGCTGTGTCCTCACATGGAGAACAGAAGCTCTGGTGTCTCTTCCTCTTTTTATAAGGACACCAGTCCTGTCAGATTAGGGCCATGCCCTTAAATGACCTCATTTACTCTTTATTACCACCTCACAGGCCCTCTCTCCAAATATAATCACATTTGGGGTTAGGACTTCAGCATACGAATGTTGAAAGGATACAGACATTCAGTCCATAACAAACCATCATGCCTTGGTTAGATTACTAAATGACCCTTGAGTCTGTAATGAAAGCAGTTTTAAACTCCACTAAGAAAATGAAAAATACATGTGTCAGTAACTTCTTGGAGCAGTCAAGAAATGATCTGGACGTTCAGTAATGCTATGATTTACTTAGAACTCTGTTGCTATATAACCATCCACAAGTACAAATGGATTATTTTCCAATCAAACTTAGGACTGGGCCACACTGCCCTGAATTATCAGCTTGTCTGAACCAGAATTTTAATTATTTATACAGCACCAACTATTGTACTTCACTGATTTTAAAATACATATTTTTTTCACCTTTTAACACATCAGGAGGTGACATAACTAATAGCACCTTATAATTATAATTGGCACTGCTTTTCCTTCTTAGGAATACACACAAAAGTGGTATATCTCACAACTGATGGCATCTTAGATTTGATAAAACACAGGTTTTAGGTACTGTTTGAATTTTTTTTTTAAACAAATATCATCCTGCACAATCTTATAAAAATGCTATGGGGTAGGTATTATTTTTTACTCTGATTTTATCTTTAAGAAAATGTACAGAAATTAACTAATTCACCCAGGACCTCATAACTAGAGATTGAGAAGAGGTGAGACTCAAACCCAAAGATGGAGGAAAGGTTCCCCTCTTGCTTTATTGCTTGTATTTTACCAGGTAGAGCCAAAAATGGCATCTCTACCTCAGCAAGTCATGGGACATAGCTCAGTTTCCCACTGACAACATCTTTCTCTATTGGATGACAGTGTTTGTGTGGTTCCATGCAGTCTTTTTAGGAATTTGTGTATTGGTGACAGTGGACAATTGATGTGGTTTGACTGTGTCCCCACCCAAATCTCATCTTGAATTGAAGCTCCCACGTGTCGTGGGAGGGACCTGATGGGAGGTAACTGACTCATGGGTTGGGTGTATGTCTTTCCCATGCTTTTCTTGTGATAGTGAAAGTCTCATGAGATCTGATGGTTTGATAAAGGGGAGTTCCCCTGCACGCACTCTCTTGCCCGCTGCTTGTAAGACATGACTTTTCTCCTCCTTCGCCTTCTGACATGATTGTGAGGCCTCCCCAGTCTTGTGGAACTGTGAGTCCATTAAGCCTCTTTTCCTTTATAAATTACCCAGCTTGGGATATGTCTTTATTAGCAGCATGAGAATGAACTAATACAACTATGATCTTTGAATAAGGACATATTTTTGTTTCATTGTAATTTCCTGGCACAGGAGGTAGGTACTCAGCAATAGGTACTTAAAGTTCCTCAAAGCCTGATGGTAGAAAATAAGGATCCAGTGTGAATGGCACATATAATTGTTTGAGCAGCTCATGTTATAACATTGTATTAGTTAAGGGTCTCCAGAGAAACAGGACCAATTGAGTGTACACATAGAGAAAAAGAGAAGTATTTTAAGGAATTGTCCCATGCAATTATGGTAGTAGGCAAGTCCTAAGATCTGCAGTCCGCAAGATGGAGACTCAGGAGAGCCGTTTGTCTAGTTTCAGTCCAAGTCCAAAGGCCTGAGAACCAGGAGAGCCAATGGTGCCTTTCCCATCTGAAGGTCAGCAGTCTTAAGACCCAGCAAAAGCCGATGTTTCAGTTCAAGTCTGAAGGCAGGAAAAGACTTATCTCCCAGCTCAAAGGCAGTCAGGCAGGAAGAATTCTCTCTTCCTCAGGGGTAGAGCAGCCTTTTTATTCTATTCAGGTCCTCAGCAGATTGGATGAGGCCCACCCACATTGGAAAGGGCCATCTGTTTTACTCAATCCACTGATTCAAATGTTAATCTCAGCCAGAAACATCCTCCCAGATACACTAGGAATAATTTTTACCAAGTATCTGGGTACCTCATGGCCCAGTCAAGATAACACAGAAAAGTGACCATCACAGATATCTTACAACTATGTATGACATATAGTATTATAGGATGAGAGAAAAATGAAAGCTGAAACAGACAAGAAACTAGCAGCTTTTGTAATAAACTTAATTCTCCAAAAAGGTACGGGGGGATGCCTTGTTCAATAAGCCTGGTACCAGAGAGTGGCCACTTCAAGTAAATTCACTTAAAACAAAGATGAATTTTTCCTCTTAAACAGCAGGGGAACGTAATGGTGGGACGATCCATCTTGAAAACTGAAGCTAAATATTGAGAACATAACATGAGGCCCATGCAATAAGTGAGAAGTTGCAGATGAAACTTCTCATATGGAGTTTACTTTAAAGTTTTGAGGTGTGAATTGGAGCAGGCAAGACTGCATTATCCAGAAATGGGGCTGCTCCTAGGAGGGAAACTGAACAAAGCAAAAAACAAAACACTGTGCCCTTCATGCTGTCTGTTAATCCTTTCAGTGGCTAAGCTACTTCCCTTCTGGCTTTGTCTGGGTGGGCAGATGGGGGGTAGATGGGTAGGTACTTATTTCTATTTATTTCACCAACTCTTACGTACAGCGTACTATGTGCCAGAGACTGTTCTTGGTGCTCTTTGAGACACATTTTTTAAGTGGGGAAACTTGAAACTGTTACTCGATTCCTTTCCACAATACTGAAATTGCAATCGGGTTGCATATTTTCTGTTCAAAAAAGAAGACTTAAAGTATTGGCAGGGCTGTAACATGTGAGATGCCTGTTTCCTCATTCACCAGAATAGTTGATGTAGACACCATTAAAAGTGTTATGATAATCCTTACAACAAAAATTGATTGCCTCAGGATTGCTATAGAGGATGGATTAACTTTATCTGAAGAGTAAATAGTTTAAATACATATCATATTTTTCTTATTAAATATACTTTTAAGAAAAGTTTCAAACAATAGAAAAGATACCCATTTGTCCCAGTGCAGACAGGGCTTTGCTATCGTGAAAGGGATAAAATACAAAACCACATTGGCAATAGAAGTTCTTCAGCTGAAACTACTTGAAAGCTAATAGAGACACGCAAAGCATCAGATTAGGGAGACTTTCTTCATGCTATTATTTCCCTTGCATCCTTCTCCTTTTGTTCAAATCCTTTCTCCCCTTCCTCCTCCTGCCCAGCACTAGAAAATACACCCTCAAAGAGAAGTCTCACACTCCACTGATCTTCTTACAAGGCATTTGTTTGATTTGAGTGTGATTTTCTGTATGGCATTTTCAGCCTATCCCTCCATGGGAGCAGAACAGAGGAAAGAGAAGGCTAAATACAAGATTTCATGAAATGAAAGCAGAAAATGAGGCCACGGATAGTTGCTTCCCTTGGCAAACATGCCCAATATTCCTAGTTGCAGTTCTCTCGTAATTCTCAACTTTCTTCTCCTATCCCTATCCCAGCTTGGCTTTTAATCAATAAGGAAGACATCGCAGCGTAGAAGATGATAGTAGCCATTTGATGGACAAACTTGGTAGTTTAGTTGTGAAGACAAATATCCACTGAGCTCTCACTATGTGCCAGGGCGTCTCCCAGGTGTTGAGGATATGACAGTAAAAAAGAGAGACACCTGTGGACTCAACAAGTAGAGATGCCAAATGGAATTACCTGACTGTTCTCCTAAGATGGAAGTGGATTTATCTTTACCTGCTGGTAACAAAAGACAGGGTATTGAACTTAGGAGCTGGAATACTAGCTTCCAGACTTAGGTAATTTGATTAAGTCTCTCAATCTTGTATTTCGCATATGTAAGTAGTGTATGACAATTATGAAGTTTAAATAAAGTGCTTAATGAACACAGTGAACTACTTGAAATGCTGTAAATACTGAATAAATGCCTTTTGGCTTTTATTACATATTTATTCAGTAATGATTTGCTAAAAATTTACTCGTTGACAAGCACATGCTAATATAACACTGAACAAAACGAGCAAAAAAATCATCTTCCTCAAAGATCTTTCATATTTTAGTAATAGAAAAATCGCAAAGCAAGAAAGGTGAGATTTAAAACAGGAAGAGCCTAAGAAACTAACATGAGAGTACTTAGTGAGACATTAAAGCTGTTGAAAAGAAAAAAAGCCTTGCAAAATCTGAGGGGAAATGCCCTTGTGACTAGAGCTGTGTCAGAGAAGGGACAATAAAGAGATGATGCCAGAAAGATAATGAAAGGTGTGTGGGTGATGACATGGGCCCCATGGATCACTACAGAGGCTTGGGCTTTTACTCAAAGTGGGGTGAGAAGTCACTGGATATTCTGAGCTTACACTGACTTAATGTGACATGTATTTTAAAAGAATCTACTGTGATCAGAGCAGATTAAAGAAGGGCAAGGAAGGAAGCAGCAGAGACAGTAATCCCTGGAAAGCTGGTGGTGGCCTGGACCAATGTGGTAGCAGTGGAGGCAGGAAGAAGAGGTTGGATTCTGGAAGTAGAGGCTTCTAGAGGGGGAGATTCTGGATGTTAAGAGGCTAACTCCAAAGTTTCGGGTTTGAACAAGAAGAATGGGGTCATCCCCTAAATAAACCAAAGAAGACTAGGAGCTTGGTTGTTAAATTTCATATTTTAATTAGACACCTAACTGAGAGAAGTCCAGACATTTAAGTCTGGAGTTCAAGAGAGAAGTCTAGCTTTAGGAAAGACATTTGCTCATTATTGGCACATGTATCTAGTACTTAAAGCCATGAGACTAGATAAAATCCAAGAGAAAAAAAACTATAGTTACAGGATAAAGAAAAAGATTACCTCTATGTCAAGAGGTTGGGAAAGCTACTGGTGGCCTTAATTTAGAGAAAAAAAAAAAAAAAAAGTGGCAGAAGAATGGAGGTAAATCTTGATTGGAATGGGTTTGAGAGAGAGCAGAATTGAGAAATTGTAGACAGTAACTATAGTGACTATTTGAGAAATGGTGTTATCAAGGAAAGGAGAGAAATGAGAATGTCACCAATAGGATATACAGATGTTAGCCAATATTTTTAAGATGTGGGAAATTACAGCATGTGTGTATGCTGTGGGGGAAAATCTCATAGAGATGTCTGAATAGGTAGAAGGAAATGGGTAGAGCATCAAAGGAAAGGCTTTATAGGAGCATAGATGGCTCATTTACAGTCTTCCTCTCCGCAGTTTTTGATACATTACACTTGCAGTGGATGGTCTATTTGCAGGGTATGGTTTTTGCTATGTACTTCTTAAATTCATCAGAATAAAGTATGCCTTGCCCACACAAAACCAGTCCCCACTCAACACCAGGTGCTGTCCTGTTAAGTCTGTCTATCTCTCAGTGACTGCCTAAAATGTCCTATGATACAAATATTACAAAAGATGAAGAATCTCATAAAGTCAATAAAAGTGATGTTGGGGCCGGGCACAGTGACTCATGCCTGTAATCCCAGCACTGTGGGAGACTGAGGCAGGCAGATCACTTGAGGCCAGGGATTCAAGACAAGCCTGGCCAACATGGCAAAACCCGTCCCTACTAAAAATACGAAAATTAGCCGGGTGTGGTGGCACATGCCTGAAATCCCAGCTACTCAGGTGGCTAAGGCATGAGAATGACTTCAACCCAGGAGGTGGAGGTTGCAGGGAGCCGAGATCGTGCCACTGCACTCCTGCCTGGGCAACAGAGCGAGCCTCCTTTTTTTCCTTTTTCTTTTTGAGATAGAGTGATGTTTGAGAGCTGCTTGAACACCATTCATAGCTATTAACTGAGAATTTGGCAGATTTAGGTCAACAATTGAAGATGAGAAAGTCAACTGAAATATTCAAAAGATAGTGATTTAAGTAGCAAAGGGCTAAAGACAGACCTTTAGGAAAATTGGTGAAGCTCTTGAATGCTTTTGTGAACATCTATGATCATGTGGCAAAAAGTAATTGTAAAACGGAGGATGATATGTTAAACTGTATTACATTCTTTCCCCTGAAAAGCCATGTAGCAAAATCCAGTCTAAGAATTATATCCCAGCTCTCTTTCCTTTTTCCACTCAGAGCCTTCTTCCTACACCCAAAAGAAATAATATATTTCCTACCTTTAATACATTTCAAGGAAAATGTCTCATCTGCTTGGAACACTCTGTCTTTGTCGGATTAACTATTATAGTTTGATTCTAATAGATATTACAAGAAAAGTTATTCAATGGGTCAAAAATTAACACAAAAAAATACTATATTCTAACCAATATTCCTCAGTTGTTTACCTTACTTTTTAAGATATCTAAAAACCTCCCAAGCTCATCACTTCTAATAAGTCTTAAAATTTTTATTCCCTTACTACTCAAAACAATACCTTTTCTCAGGACTTTCCTTTTGTCAGTTTTCTTAATCAGAAGTCTATCTGTTTACCTTTTTTTTTTTTTTTTTTTTTGCTAATAATACCATAGATTTGAAGGTTCATAATATCTCAAGATGATAAACACCATGCAATAAATGCTCTGAGCGGATCTCATCATCAGGTAAACCTTGGTCTTTAGTATGTATGACACAGACTTCACACACACACACAAGTATGCATACACATGAACTACAAATAGCTCCCTTTTTGTAAGAGTTGATTTAAATAAATAATGTATACTTTCAAATGTTATACTGAGATACAACTTACTTTGTAGTGAACCTAATCCACTTATATTTTGTAAATATTCCATCAAACTATGTTATGAACGGCACTGAATTTGTCCCCTACAAATTCATATGTTGAAACCCTAGCACTCAGTAGGACTGTATTTGGAGATAGAGCTTTAGGGAGCTAATTAAGGTTAAATAAGGTCATAAAGGTGGGGTCCTAATCTGATAGCATAGGTGTCCTCAGGGGAAGAGACATCAGAGAGCTCTTTCTTCCCCATGCCCACACAGAGAAAGAGGCTATGTGAAAACACAGCAAAAAGACAACTATCTGCAAGCTGGGAAGACAGCCCCACCAAAAACTGAATTGCCAGAGGTCCAAGATCAACAGCTTCTTGAAGCTGTCAGACTTCCAGCCTCTAGAACTATAATAAAATAAATTTATTTTGTTTAAGCTGTCCAGACTGTGATATTTATGGAAGCCCCCACTAATACACTGTCACTTAGTAATTATAACTTCATAGGCTGAAAAAAGGTGAAATGCTTCGTATTAGGGAGTATCACACTGGAAAAATAGTTGAGCAAAACACATCACTCATGTTTCTGAAAAGTCTCTCTCCGTGTGCTTATATAGATAGTAAATTGGCTTTTTAGCCCAATTCATTGTAGATCACTGGGAAATATCAATAAGATACGAACTTTGTTTAAACCAAGTCTGCCTCAGTTTGTATCAACATAGATTATTACAATAGCAAGTTGTATTGGAGAATGGTCTTATTCTTGAAAAATAGATGTGGTTTGTCACTTACTTTCAAAACATTCAGAAAAAAAAAAAAGCTAGATAGGCAGACATGTAATTAGTAGTTCTAATATGGTAGAATGTAAACAAGTGGCAAATCTAGTAAGGAATATAAAGATGTTCATTGTACTTTCAATGTTTCTTTAAATTTGAGAAATTTCCAAATAAGGAGTTGGTGGAGAAAAGTTAACATTACAAAATATAGCTGGAAGTCATTATCAAAGTAAAGCCCCCAGGCTCTTCTGTTTAAATAGCTGCTCTGACATCTCTCTACTTCTGCAAGATTTTCCACAAGTGGTTTCACTTCTCTTTCCCTTGGTTTCCATAGCTGCAAAACAATAAACCCTTAGAGGTCTGATGTGAGGGTAAAGACTAATATAGATAATATGCTGAAATGGCACCTGGTATGTAGTAAGTGCGCAATAAATAGTAGAAATAGTAATAAAATTAGTAATAAAAATATCACAACTATTATTATAAGCTATTTAAACTACTAAACTGGTAAGATCTGGAAATAAATATAAAAAGAATTTGATTCAATTCGTTGTTGTTGTTTATACTTCTCAGAATAAAGAAAAAGTAAATGCCTTCTAGGAGGAAAAAAAAAATCAATATTACAATGGCCCCCTTACCCAACTGCTGTTCATTGAATTTGAGATTTGAGATAGCTGGCAATCTTTAATTTCTTCCCCACCTGGTGCATTACTTC
This sequence comes from Mandrillus leucophaeus, assembly GCF_000951045.1. Lineage (NCBI taxonomy): Eukaryota > Metazoa > Chordata > Mammalia > Primates > Cercopithecidae > Mandrillus > Mandrillus leucophaeus. Next base: position 1,018,581 of record NW_012100432.1, read on the forward strand.
CTTTATTTCCCTCCAAGGTATTCAGCCAATGAATTAAACCCTCAGCTCTCTCACTAGAAGCCAACCCATGCCAAATTTAGGGTATCTCCAATGATATGAGTCATGACTCTCATCCCTGTTGCAATGGACTGTACTGGGCACTCCAGTTCCTGTTTGTCTGGCTCTGGTTTTACCATTGCCTAGTGCTTATAAAGGTTTCAAACTCAGCTAGGTCACTAGGGGAGAGGAAATCAAATGAAGTGGCTCCCCATGCTCAGTCCATCACAGTGAGTACCTTGCTTCTGAGAGAACATAGTTGCAAAGACATAGAAAAGACTGCAAAAACCTCTCCATTTGGGGGCAGTTGACAAGCAGGGCACTGACACTGCCCTTCACTGGCATCCTCCCACTACCCTAATCATCCCCTTTCCTCAGCATCCCTGCAAAAGCAGGGTGACAGCCAAGTGTGTGGTTAACCAAAAGACAAAGAAGCCAGAAGGAGCAGTGAAATTACTTGTGTTCAGTTTCAAAGAACTGTTTAAAAAACTACTTATATCATACTTAGAATAAAGCCAAATGGAGAGTTAGAAGATAAAAATAAACAGAAGGACTTGTTTTAGTCCTTATAAGTCCTTTTCAATATGTGCATTTGTGATTTCAACAACATTTCATCTGCAGTTGGATAGATTTCTTATTTGTTCTTCTACTAAATTTGTATGCAGGACCATCTCAGTGAACAAAAATAAATAAATCTCTGTATGTATAATGTAGAAATTGGTGATAAGTTTCCACTCGTACATTTTAAATATAAAAAGTATATTTGTATTGTTAACATTTTCCCTTAGGAAATTTTGTTCTATTTTAGCCCTGAGTAAAATAGGCTCCAGCAATAAGCTGCATAATTTTTTTTATCATAACCTAAACAGCATTTTAGGTGTTAAATTCTCTCTTACGAATGCTATTTTTGTTTACACACTGTACATGTCATTAAGTATCTAAGTCCAGAATTAAAATATTAGAATGCTACTCTCATGTGGCACCACAGATCTCTCCTTAATAGCACTTAGAACCAGATTCCAATTGATTTTTAAATTTCCCAGTGAAAGATGGCAGAGTAACCACCTGTGAGTATCTTCTCTCTTTCCAAAGACCCCACTAAAACCAAAGAAAAGGAAGATATAAGATCTGAACTCAGAAGAGCAAAGTACAGAAGTGGATACATCAGCTGTTGACAGACATTTAATAGGCTTTTGGAGGATGGAAAGCAGGTGAATTAGGAGTGACTGACTGAGACAGGCAGAAGTGGATACTGAGGGGAAGAGACTGACTCACTTTAAAGACCTCAATAAGTGCTTCAATGCAGGGAGCTGACAGCAAGAGGCCTGGCTGACCATCAGTGTACTCAAAAATAAGTCCATTAGTCACCAGTCCCGTTCATATTCGGAGAGTCCATGCTTCCTTAAAAAGGTACAACGCTGGGAGAAAGTCTCCAATATGAAAGAGACCAAAATAAATAAACAGAAAAGACAGAACTAGAGAACGGAGAATCAATGACAAGGAACAGAAAAGCACATAAGCATTCCAATAATAGTAGTACTATTCAAAAAGGAGAGAAAGAGATCATGATTAGCACTTACAATATGCCTAAAGTTTATATATACTTCAAACAGAGAATGAATACACACACCTGCACACATACACACACATATATAATCTCATTAAGTCTTTGATAAGAGGGACGGTAAGGGAACAAGACAAAGTTTCATAAGGTCATCATCAAATACTTAAAAAAAAAAAAATCCCAAACATCAAATCCAGGTAATAAGGATTCTCAAATAATGCTGTTAACCTTTCTGCTATGTTACTTCTCAGAGAGAGGTATGTAAAGATACTACAAATGCTATGATTAAAAAAAAATCATTGGGACAATACAAAAGCATTCTTAATTTTTAATAGCTAAAATCAATTTTTCTTAAATCTCAGAAAATTCCAAAAGCAAAGATGAAAATTTTGAAAGCAAACAGAAAATACTTAGAGAAACAATCCAGATGACTCCAAATCCTATTTCAGAGATAAAGAACAACTACAAAAAGCAGAGTAAAAATATCACCAAAGAAATAACACATATCCAAGATCAGAAAGACTTGAATTCGATTAATGCCCAGAAACACAGGATGAAGAGCAGACCTACACCAAAGTATTTCCTCAAGGAATTCAAATTTTTTGGGATAACAAAAAGAAAATTGTGAGAGCTTTGAAAAGCCAGGGGAAACAAATATTAACATGTGGAAAAAGAAATAAAACAATTTTATTAGATTTCTCAAAAGTAACACTGTATGCTAAAAACCAATGGACTCATGCTTTTAAAAGTCTGAAAAAGATTTCCACACCCAACAAAACTATCAATAAAGCATGAGACTTAGCAAATATATCAGATCCTGCCTAAAAACTTTTTTTTTGTTTGTTTTTAATATTTTCTTTATTTCAGTAGCTTTTGGAGTACAAATGGTTTTTGGTTACATGGATGAATTATATAGTGGTGAAGTCTAAGATTTTAGTGCATCTGTCACCCAAGTACTGTACTCAAAACTTTTATTTTCATTAACACAATTATTTAAGAATTTACCAGAGGATATGCTATAGCAAAATAAAGGGGTAGAGTTAGAAAGAGAGAGACAAGGGACCCAGGAATCAAGGAATCCAATTCAAAAGAGTAGTGAAAGGAAGCCCCAGACTCAGTTTTTCAACTAGCCAGAATAGAAGAGAAAGCCAGTATAGAAAAGCCAGAATGGAAATGATCTCGGGAACAACAGGAAATTTGATAAAATGCATACGCTAGAAACATTTACACATGCAAATAAACAAAGCAGTTAGAAACAGAAAAACTGTCCAAGAAAAGAAACACTATATATTAACAAGAGGTTATAATTAAAATCTAAAATTGATGTATCAATAAATTGCAGTGTATACATATTCATTAGAAATATGGTGTTAATATAAAATATAAAATATATAAAAGGAGAGCAGTAATTGCAACTGAAGAGTGGAATTTGGGACACAGAAAGATGAGGGAGTTAATTTTTCAAATATATACCAGCATAATTTTGATAAATCTGATTATATAATTCAAAAGCTAACCAGACAGATGATTTTCAAGCCATAGTATCTTACATAGGTAAGTCTTTATATGTATACATACAAATATATATTTATTTCCACATATCACACATACATATGTGCACACACATATATGCATACACACACAAGAACTGAATCCTTTGCATTTGATAAATATTTCTAAAAATCTGTACATTTTCTATCCTTAGTACTTTTTTCCCTATACTGCTAAGGTTATTTTCAGGTTAAAAAAAAATCAGATCCTTATTTGCTACATTTTTCAGATTTGCTTAAGCAGCCAAACACCCACATGCACACACAACTTGTTATAAGAATACTGACTAACAATTGTTAAAACCTTCAAAATATAAGATCCCCAAAGCACAGGCAACAAAAGCAAAAATAGATAAATAGGATTACATCAAACTAAAAGGCTTCTGTGTAACAAAGGAAACAATCAGAGTGAAGAGATGACCTGCAGAATGGGAGAAAATATTTGCAAACCATACATCTGATAAGGAGTAAGATCCGGAATATATAAGAAATTCAACTCAATAGCAAAAAAGGCAAATTATCCATTGAAAAATGGGCAAAAGAGCTAAACAGACATTCCTCAAAAGATGACATACAAATGGCCAACAGGTATATGAAAAAATGCTCAACATCACTAATCATCAGGGAACTGCAAATCAAAGCCACAATGAGACATTACCTCACTCCAGTTAGAATGCCTATTTTCAAAAAGACAAAAAATAACAAATGCATGATGTGGAGAAAAGGGAGTGGTTACACACTGTCAGTGAGAATGCAAACTAGTACAGCCATTATGGAAACCAGTATGGAGGTTCCTCAAAAAATTAAAAATAGAAGACTATCTCATGCTCTAGCAATCTCACTACTGGGTATGTATCCAAAAGAAATAAAATCATATGCCAAAAAAATAGCTGCAGTATTTATTGCAGCAGCATGAAAAGCCAAGCTACAAAACCAACCTAAGTGTCCATCAGTGGATGAATGGGTAAACCAAATATCGTATATATACACGATGGCATACTATTGAGTCATTTAAGAAAGTGAAATCCTGTCATTGGTGACAACATAGACAAATCTGGAAGACATTATGTTAAATGAAATAAACCAGGCACAGAAAGATAAATCCTGTATGATCTGACTCATATGAGCAATCTAACCATGCTGAACCCATAACAGTAGAAAAGTGGGAAACAGAAGCTAAGAATAGGAGAGGGGAGGAGGAGATGGGAAAGAGATTGGTCAGTGGCTACAAAGTTACAGTTAGAGATGAGGAATAAATTCTGGTGTTTTATTGCAGGGGTCCCCAACCTCTGGGCCATGAACAGGTACCAGTCTGTGGCCTGTTAGGAACCGGGCTGCACAGCAGGAGGTAAGCGGCAGACAAGTGCTTCACCTGTATTTACAGCTGCTCCCCATCGCTTGCATTACTGCCTGAGCTCTGCCTCCTGTCACATCAGCAGCAGCATTCGATTCTCATAGGAGCACATGAATCCTACTGTAAACTCCACATGGGAGGGATCTAGGTTGTACGCTCCTCATGAGAATCTAATACCTGATGATCTGTCACTGTCTCCCATCACTTCCAGATGGGACCAGCAAGTTACTGGAAAACAAGCTCAGGGCTCCCACTGATTCTACATTATGGTGAGTTTTATAATTATTTCATTATATAGTACAATGTAATAATAATAGAAATAAAGTGCACAATAAATGTAACATGCTCCAGTCATCCCCAAACCATCCTCCCACCCCAGTCCGTGGAAAAATCGAGTTCCATGAAACCAGTCCCTGGTGCCAAAACGGTTGGGGACCACTGTTCTACCGCACAGTATGGTGACTATGATTAACAGTAGTGAATATTTCAAAATAGCTAGAAGAAAAGATTTTGAGCATTTTTACTACAAGGAAATAATAAATGCAATAGGTGATGGATATGCTACCATATCCTGATTTGATTTTTACACAAAGTATACATGTATCAAAACATCACACTATACCCCATAAATATGTACAATTATCGTGCGTTAATAAAAGCCAAAAAATTCCCAAAAACAAATGCAGAAATCCCACCAAGTAGCATTCTCATAATATTTAATTGATTAACGATCTTTTCTTACATACCATCTCTTAGGCTATAAGCTCTATAAGGGCAGGGAACACAACTCCTTTATTTGTGGATGGATCCCTGTAGTAAACAGTCAGTAAATTCTTTTTGAATTCAGGAGTTAATCCTTTTCAATCCTCTTTTTCATACATGGCTTACACTAACACAGAAAACAACTGCCACGTAAAAGCTATATCAATGGCCACAGAACTGCCAGGGGTACCTTACTATCATGAAAACCCAGGAAAAACATCCCTGTATAGGACCATGCCCAACCTCCAAGCTAGTCAGGAAATCAGATTCATGAAAAAAAAAAAATCTAAATGTAATCCCATCCAAATGCTGAACTTGTTACATCCCAGATTTTGGGTTGTGGGTTCATTTTTGTTTTCTGTTTGTTTTTAATACAATTCTTGGGGAAAACACTTTGTCAAAAATATCTCCCTCCTAAAAACATGACTGTTTTAGGAATGACGCCAAAATTGGGTCAGTTGTAGGGGTTATGCATTTTACACGCTATTATAAGGGTAGAAAAGTTTGTGACAGCTCAGGACAGGTTGATGATAGCATGTTTTGAAATGCCCAGAAAGAGTCTAGCAGGAAACACCATTGATGGTAACAGTGATTATCTGTGAGGAATGAGACTGAGGAGAAAATTTCTGAAATAAGCAAAATAAAAGCAATTATAAAAATGGAAATAAACAAAGCAGAAGCTCTCTTAACCAATGCTCTAAAACACCAGTTTTCAAACTAGGGTATGTGAACCCCTAGAAACAATCTCCAGATTATCCTTCATACATTTTTAAAAATTGGGATGATGAGGGAGGCACATGCCTGCTCTCAAGACCCACCTCACCTTCTCCGACTTTATAAAGAAAATAATTTTTTGTGCAACCCGTGTTACTGATACAGGAGGAGGGCAGGGAAGTGCTCGGTAGAGAAGGTTAGGGTCTGCGGCGAGGGCTCCACCCTCGGGCCTGTGTACATGGACCTAAATGAGGACAGGCATTTCTGTTTTTGTGCCCAAAAAGTTGCCTTTTGGCCTGCCATACTCCCATCCTGGGCCCATAAAAACCTGAGACCTAGAGGGCACACACACACAAGCAGCTGGACATCAAGAGGAACAGAATATGACAGCAGACCAGAAAGGGTGGAAGGACGGACGACGAGGGGAGTTTGGCTGGGGGCGGTTGAAGGAAAGTCCAGCCCCTGGGTGGCCTGTCTCCAGGGAAAAACCACCTTCCCACTCCATCCCCCTTCTGGTTCCCCATCCATCTCACTGAGAGCTACCTCCACCACTCAATACAACCTTGTACGCATCCTCCAAGCCCACATGTGACCCAATTTTTCTGGTACACTAGAGCAAGAACCCTGGGATACAGAAAGCCCTCTATCCTTGTGATAAGGCAGAATGTCTAATTGAGCTGATTAACACAAGCCGCCTGCAGACAGCAAAGCTGAAAGAACACACTGTAACACACATCCACTGGGGCTTCGGGAATCGCAGACACCCCTAGACACTGCCATGGGACTGGAGCCCAAAAAGTGCTCCCCATGGCCTCTGTAGCTGCCCATCTGCATGCTCCCCTTTGGGGTTTGAGCAGCAGGGCACTGAAAATATGAGCCACACCCCTGTCACACTTCCTGCGAGGGGGATAAGGGAACACTCCCATCTCATTACTATGGAACTAGGAGTAAACATTTCCAGATTAAAACCCAACAAAAACAGTTTAAAAATTCGTGTTATCAAAAGTACCACCTCCCCAAAAGTTATTTCATTAAAAGATGAAATTCCAGTAAAATTTTATTAATGCAGAAGTTTAGATGTCAACTTAAAATGTACAAAGGTATTCAGAGGTGTGAAGACCATTAACCACCCCATGCCTTTTTAGAATATTCTAACGGAATGTCACAGCATAATGAATGCTCTCACATAGGAAGAGCAAGAGGTGAGCTTCATATTCACCAAAATTGTGTGTTACCAAACCTGCTTACATCATTTGTAGTAGCTGGAATAATGCAGCCTAATTGAATATTGTGTAACCAAGAGAACTGCTTCTTCAAAAAGAAATTCAAATGCTTGGAAAGACCCAAAAGCAAATTGTAAAAAAGTGCAACCAAATGAGGAATGGGCAAAATAAGTATGAAAGGGAGGAATAAAGATTTCTTTTTTTAATTCTGTAAGGCTTCACAAGTGTCTAAGACCTACACTTCATTTTAACCAGAACACTTGGAATTCAGGGATGACATAAAATAGGTGAGCTTTATGGAAGCAAGACCATATGGAATTCAGATTTTGGATCCATGTTCAAAGAAGAGCCTTGATCTTACATCAAATGATTGGTAAATGAGTTCATTTATGGGTATTAAGTTCAAATAAAATATTAAGGCATGTGTGATGGTTAATTTTAGGTGCCAAGTGGATATTAAGGAATACCTAGAAAGTTGGTAAATTATTACTTCTGGGTGTTTCTGTGAGGACATTTCCAGAGGAAGCTGGCATGTGAGTCAGTGGACTGAGTAGGGAAGACCCATCATTAATGTGGGTGGGTGCCATCCAATTCACTGGAGGCCCAGATAGAACAAAAAGGTAAAAGAAAGGTGAATTCTCTCCCTCACTCTCCCGGATCTGGGACACTCATCTTCTCCTGCCTATAGACATCAGAACTCCAGGCTATCTCGTCTTTGGACTCTGGGGACTTAACACTAGAGCCCTTCAGCCTTGGACTGAGAGTTACACCATTGGCTTCTCTGGTTCCATGGCATAGCTTCAGATTAGGGCAGGTCATCAGAAAGACCAAGCACAGGATTAGAGGGTTGGAACTTCCAGTGTCTGGATCGGTAGAGGGAGGGTAGCTGGACTTGGACTGAGGTATGCTACCAGCATCCCAGGGTTTCCAGCTTGCAGACTGCCTGTCATTTCTCAGCCTCCATCATCACATGAGCCAGCTCCCCTAATAATCCCCTCTCATCCATCCATCCATTCACTCATCCTATTGGTTCTGTCTCTCTAGAGAACTCTGAATAATATTGCATGTTTCATCTTTTTAAAACAATAATTCCTTCTCCAAATGACTTTTTCTGTTAACCAGACAACTACTGATCTCAATCATTTATATGAGAGAGCATCTATTAAGATTAAAAGTCATGATTAACTCCAGCTCAGTCATTCTCAAAAAGGTCCCCTATAATAGGGGATATTATAAGCAGCTAGAATTAGGCAACCTAATTGAATATTGTGTAAATATTCAAGACTGACCCCACTTTAGATGTCAGGCCATCTGCACTTCTGACCAACTTGACTACAAATTCAGAGGTTCCCACAAGTCCCTCAGCTTTAATAATTCACTAGAATGACTCACAGAACTCAGCAAAGCTCTATACGTACAGTTGAAATTTTATTATAAAAGATACACATCAGGCAAGGTCTGGAAGGGTCCTAGATGTGGAGTGTCCATGCCCTCTCCCCTTGGATTCAGGGTACGACACCCTCCTGAAACATCAATGTGTTCACCAATCAGGAAGTTCCACCAAGCTTTGGTGTCCAAAGTTTTTATCAGGATTTCATTACTTAGGCATGACTGATTGTATCACTGGCCATGTGACTAAATTCCATCTCCAGCTCCCCCCCTTTACCCATCCAGACATTGGAAGTTCCCTCCCTCTAATCCTGTGCTTCGTCTTTCTGATGACCTGCCCCCACCTGAAGCTATGTAAGGATGTGACTCACTATGAGTCACCTCAGTGGCATATCAAAGACACTCCTGTCACTCAGCATATTCCAGGGGTTTTCAGAGCTCTGTCCCAGGAACCAGATACATTATTTATTATGCCACATCACATAAATTAAAATGGTGGAATGGGGACAATTTAGTTAAATTTCTAATAAAATTTTGGTTTGACAGATGAAGATTAAGAGCAGAGGTGCTTAAGAAGACATGAGAAGGACAGGAAAACAAGGAATAATGTGTGACGAAAACAGCAATAAAAAAACTTATAGCAAGCGTGAAACTTACGTAAGCAGTAACCAGCAGCCTAAAATCAGAACCATATTGTCAACATGTTTGTAAAAAGAGTAGTTTTCATTCAGAAACAAAGCCTCTGGAGCAAGAGACCCAACAGAAATGGACCTTGCTTCTTCATCCAGGAGATGAACTACAGCAATCAAGCTAGGCCTAGGGGTAGACACTGGAGAGGCTAATAGAAATAGGGATCTTCTCCCAAGCTCCAGTTCTAGGAGAGGTGGCAGTACTTGGAAAGGTAACCTCTGGAAGAAGTAGTTTACTCCTGGAAATACCTGCTAAGATCAATAGCAACAAAACCCTGGAATTTATAAACAAGGCCAAATGTTTATAGTATGTTAATACTACTGAATTCTTTCATTCTGTTGCAAGCATTAGATAGATGGAAATTCTGTAAGAGAATACATTTTATTGACTATTTAATACACATTATCTCCTTTGAAACGGCTCTTGAACTGGAGGGAAAGAAAGATAAGACCATGAACACAGAGGCACTGCTTGTGGAAAGGAAAATTCCCTCCACACACTCTACTCTCAAGCAACATCAGAAAGAAAACCAAGAAATACAATTAAATGGAATATCAGTAAACGTTGGGCATTCAACCTGAATCCTGCCTTTTACTTTTTAATAGCATATATGAGAGAAGCAGTAGAGCAAAGATGAATTAATCAACAAATGGTATTGGATCAACTAGTAGCCACTTGGAAAGAAAAAAATTTGAATTTATATAAAATGCTATATGTCAAAATACACTCCAGGTGAATCAAGAATTTTAATGTAAAATAATGAGAGATCCTCTTTTCATTCTTTCACTTAGTAGTAGGAAACCCTTTCTAATCAAAACATAAGATCAGAGGCATAGGGGAAGAAAACTACAATAGACTCTGTGAAAAGGAAATTGTGTAGATAAAATTTATAAAAATAAAGTCAAAACATAGGAGGCGGCTCTACACTTGCTCTTGGGATATTAAAAAGCTGCAAAAAAGAAAGCTATTCCCATCATAACAACAAAAGCTAGATAATGTACAAAATCTTAACTACTTTGAGACCCTCAGAAAGTAACAAAGAACGAGTGAACTAAATTCCAAAGGATGTGAGGATGTTAACTGCTTGACATTTGTCACAGCAGGGGAAGAAAAGGTAGCTGCTATAAAGGCAGATAATCAGAAAACAACTCAAATTTTAGCTATTGGTTAAAGGCCGTATGTGAGCTGGGAGCCTCTGACACAACAGGATTTGGGGGAATTTGTACTCACTCTTTTCCAATTTCCTCCACTGGGTGCTCATGAGAAAGGTTGGGGACATGGCAAGAGAAGACAGAGACTCACTAGGCAGTGTAGGTTTAGAGTGGTGGATAAGCTGTCACTGTGAAATAGGCACAAAGCACAATGTTGGGGAGAGTAATGTGGCAGGAAACCTGTTCCCTCCCCAAACCACCTTACCTTTACACATACAAGGGAAAATTCAGCTGCCATGGAGAGTGTACCAGGAGCATTGAGAAAGCCCCACCCTTGGAAGCAGAAGAGCCAAGAAATAATACCCTGTTCCTAATTCAAATATTCAACTTATTCAGAAGCAACTCCAGTCTACCTTTGGGGAGGGGACAAGAGCCAGGAGGGAGACTTCCTCCATGTTGTAGGGTGTTCAGGGTTTGCTCAAAGCTGAGGGTGAATCGGGAAATCTTAACAAACAACAACAACAACAAAGTGCTCTGGTAATACTGGTCCCATACTGACCACAAGTAGCAACACTCCAGAGCTGAAGGCAAGGGAAGGCTGTAGGGGACCCGGGCAATGACAGCAACAACCAAAAACAAAACCAGCTTAACTGCTGGCTAGATTGACCCGACTCCTGGCCTGATAGCAGAAGAAATAGGCCTGTTTCCTGTCATAAATCATAAATAATATTTATTCCAGTCTCCTGTTCCACACATACTGTCCAGCATATAAGACTCACACAAGAAAGCAAGAAAAAATGACCCAGAAGACAATGGAGAAAGATCTTTGAAGTACTAAGAGGGAAAAAGCAAAAAACTGTCAACCCAAAATTTTATGTTTAAAAACAAAGGCAAAATACAGTACAAAAATTAAAGTAGAATTTCAAAAAGTATTCAAAAATGGCAGAGTAACAGAGGAATGGAGGGACATAAAACGAGAGGCAGCAAGCAGAAAACAAAAAGAATAAGCCAGTAGACTCAAATCTAAACATATTAATAATTATAATACATGGTAACAAACTAAATAATTCAATTAAAAGGTAGAGACTGTCAGAATAGACAAAAACAAGACCCAGATATATGCTATCTATAACAGGTTCACTTTGAGAAACAGGAAAATTAAAAGTAAATGGATGAAAGAAAGATACACCATACAAAAAGTAAGCATAAAATGACTGGAATCACTATATTAGTAGTAGATAAAACACAGTTCCAAACAAAATGCATTATCATGGATAAAGAGGAACATTTCATTGTAACGAAAGGGTCAGTTTAACAGAAAGACGCAGAAAGCCTGAAAGTGTATGCTACAAAGCTTCAAAATACGTGAAGCAAAAGTGCTGGAACTAAAGGGACAAAGAGACCATTCCACATCCATAGTTTGAGATTCCCCCTTCTCTCTGCAACTAATAGAATAACTAGACAATATTAACAACAGCACCATAAATCATAGCAGAACTATCAACCAGCTGAACTTAATTACTATTTATGGACCAGTACAACCAACAGCATCAGAATACACATTATTTCCAGCACATGTGGTAAGTTTATCAGAATAGGCCATATTGTGGACCATATCATAAGTCTCAGTAAATTTAAAACTATTAAAATCACAAAGAATATGATATCTAAACACAATTTAATTAAATTAGAAACCAATAATAAGAGAATCGGAAAAACCATGTGGAAACTAAGCAACAAATTACTAAATAATCATCAAGTCAAAGAAGAAATAGCAAAAGAAATTAGAATATATTCTGGTGTGTATGATAATTTTTTAAAAGGGAAAATGAAAACCTTCTTAGACCAACAAAAGCTAAAATAAATTATTGTCAGCAACTCAGCACAATAAGAAATAATAAAGGCATTTCTTCAGGCAGAGAAAAAGGAATATGACACTGTATGGACATTTCAATAGATATATAAGGAAATAATGAGTGTTGGAAATTACAAAAATATGAAAGATATTTTTCTTATTTTTAATCTCCTCATACTATAACTCATTGTCTAAAGCAAAATAATAATATACTACAGAATTTAAAGCAGTAGATAGAGGCATGAAACAAAAGCACACTGCTGGAACATACTTACGATATACATGAGGCAGTATATTATTTGAAGGTTGACTGTAAGACAAAGTGACATATTTTCAGCTTCAGGGTAGCACTGTCCAAGAAAACATTCTGTGTAGATAAAAATGTGCCATATTTATACTGTCCAATAGGGTAGCCACTAGCCAAATGTGGATACTGCACACTTGAAATGTCATTAGTTTACCTAAGGATATGAAATTTCAAGCATTTAAATGTAAATTAATTCAAAATTTAAATTTAAGCAGCTACATAGGGATACTGCCTGCCTTACTGGATAGTAAAGCCCAAGAATAACCATTTTTTTAAAAGTACAATTAGGAGGTATAGATAATTAGTAATAATGGTGGAAAAATTGAATCATAAAAACTGAATTCAAAAAAGGCAGAAAAACAAATTAAGAATATATAAAAGAAGTAGAAAACAAATAGTAATATGCAACAGTCATGTGCTACATAATGATGTATCTGTTGATGACAGACCACATATACAATGGTGGAAGTATAAGGTTATAATACTATATATTTTCTATGTTTAGACATGCAAATACTTACCATTGTGTACAATTGCCTACAGTAATCAGTACCATAACATGCTATCCAGGTTTATAACTTAGAAGCAATAGGCCATACCACATAACCTAGGTGTGTAGTAGTCTATAACATCTGGGTTTATGTAACTATACTCTATGATATGTGCACAATGACAAAATTACCTAACAATATCTTCTTAGAAAGCATCTCCATTGTTAAGCAACACATGACTGTAGATTTCAATTTAACTATATCAAAAATTATGTTAAATGTAAATCATCTACACACACTAATTAGAAAGGCAGAGATTTTGGAATGAATAAGCAACAAAACCCAACTATTTGCTGTCTATAAGAAACCCACTTTAACTATAAAGATATATATTAATTAAAAGCAAAAGAATGAAAAATATATATCATTCAATCACTCATACAGGTAACTCTGAATGGCTACATTAATATTAAATCACAAAGTAAACTTTAGAAAAAAGGATTATTACTAGAAGTAAAAACAGGAACTTCATAATCATAAAGAGGTCAATATATATCAAGATAACAACATAATCCTAAATGGGTATGTATCTAATACCAGAGTTTCAAAATACACAGAGCAAAAACTCATAGAACTAAAAGAAATAGACAAGCACACAATTATAGTTGGAGACTCATATGGTTTGGCTGTGTCCCCACCCAAATTCTCATCTTCAATTCCCACATATTATGGGAGGGACCAAGTGGGAGGTAATTGAATCATGGGGGTAGGTCTTTCCCATGCTGTTCTCATCACAGTGAATAAATTTTATGAGATCTAATGGTTTTAAAAAGAGTGTTCCCCTGCACAAGCTCTCTCTCATTCTCTCTTTGCCTGCTGCCATCTGAGTAAGACGGGACTTGCTCCTCCTTGCCTTCCACCATGATTGTGAGGCATCCCCAGCCATGTGGAACTGTAAATCCAATTGAACCTCTTTCTTTTATAAATTGCCTAGTCTTGGTTATGTCTTTAGCAGCAGCATGAAAACAGGCTAATAGTGTAAACTGGTACCAGTACAGTGGGTGTTGCTGAAAAGATACCCAAAAATGTGGAAGTGACATTGGAACTAGGTAACAGGCAGAGGTTGGAACAGTTTAGAGGGCTCAGAAGAAGACGGGAAAGGGGGAAAGTTTGGAACTTCCTAAAGACTTGTTGAATGGCTTTGCCCAAAATGCTGATAGTGATATGAACAATAAAGTCCAGGCTGAAATAGTCTCAGATGGAGATGAGGAACTTGTCAGGAACTAGAGGAAAAGTTACTCTTGTTATGTTTTAGCAAAGAGAGTGGCAGCATTTTGCCCCAGCCCTAGAGATTCGTGGAACTTCGAACTTGAGAGAGATATTTAGTGTATCTAGTGGAAGAAATTTCTAAGAAGCAAAGCATTTAAGAGGTAACTTGGGTGTTGTTAAAGGCATACAGTTTTAAAAGGGAAACAGAGCATAAAAGTTTGGAAAATTTGTAGCCTGACAATGCCATAGAAAAGAAAATCCTATTTTCTGAGGAGAAATTCAAGCTGGGCTATAGAAATTTGCATAAGTAACGAGGAGCTGAATGTTAATCACCAAGACAATGGGGAAAATGTGTCCAGGGCATGTCAGAGACCTTTGTGGCAGCCCCTCCCATCACAGGCCTGGAGGTTGGGGAGGAAAAAATGGTTTTGTGGGCTAGGCCCAAGGTCCCTCTGCTGTGTGCAGTCCAGGGACTTGGTGCCCTGCATCCCAACTGCTCCAGCCATGACTAAAAGGGGCCAAGGTACAGTTTGGGCTGTTGCTTCAGAGGGTTGAAGCCCCAAGCCTTGGCAGCTTCCACATGATGTTGAGCCAGCAGATGCACAGAAGTCAAGAATTGAGGTTTTAGAACTTCTACCTAGATCTCAGAGGATGTATGGAAACGCCTGGATGCCCAGGCAGAACTTTGCTGCAGGGGACAGGGCCCTCATGGAGAACCTCTGCTAGGACAGTGAAGAAGAGAAATGTGGGGTTGGAGCCCCCGCACAGAGTCTCTACTGGGGCACCACCTAGAAGAACTATGAGAAGAGGACCTCAGAATGGTAGATTCACAAACAGCTTGCACCGTGCTCCTGGAAAAGCTGCAGACACTCAATGCCAGCCCATGAAAGCAGCATGGAGGGGGCCTACACCCTAAAAAGCCACAGGGGAGGGGCTGCCCAAGGCTGTGGGGGCCACCTCTTACATCACCATGACCTTGATGTGAGACATGGTGTCAAAGGATATCATTTTGAAGCTTTATGATTTGACTGCCTCACTGAATTTCGGACTTGCATAGGGCCTGTAGCCCCTTTGTTTTGGCCAATTTCTCCCATTTGATATGACTATATTTACCCAATGCATGTACCCCCATTGTATATAGGAAGTAACTAACTTGCTTTTGATTTTACAGACTTATAGGTGAAGGTACTTGCCTTGTCTCAGATGAGACACTGGACTGTGAACTTTTGAGTTAATGCTGAAATGAGTTAAGACTTTGGGAGACTGTTAGGAAGGCATGATTGTTTTGAAATATGAGGACATGAGAATTGGGAGGGGCCAGAGGTGGAATGATATGGCTTGATTGTTTCCCCACCCATATCTCATCCTGGATTCCCATGTATTGTGGGAGGGATCCCGTGGGAGGTAATTGAATCATGGGGGCAGGTCTTTCCTATGCTGTTCTTGTGATAGTGAATAAGCCTCATGAGATCTGATGGTTTTAAAAAGAGGCATTCCCTGCACAAGCTCTCTCATTCTCTCTTTGCCTGCTGCCATCAATGTAAGATGGGAATTGTTCATCCTTGCCTTCCACCATGATCGTGAGGCTTCCTTAGCCACATGGAACTGTAAATCGAATTCAAACTCTTTATTTTGTAAATTGCCCATTCTCGGGTATGTCTTTATCAGCAGCATGAAAACAGACTAATACAGAGACCTTAAAACTTGACTCTCAGTAATTGATAAAACAAGTAAACAAATAATCAGAAACTGGCTGGTATTTATGGAACAAGTGTGCCCAAAAGCATCAGAATACATATGTTTTAGTACAATATGGAATATTCACCAAGACAGATCATATTCTAGAACATTAAAAAACATTAAAAACCTAAAAGGCTTACCAGGCAGGTTCTGTAACTACAAAGGATTTATACTAAAAGTAAATAAAAGAACAGCATTTAGAAAAATCCAAACTATTGAAAAGTAAACAATACATTCCTAAATAATTCATGGCTCAAAGGAGAAATCACAAAAGTATTTTAGAATATGTTTTAATACAATGAAAATAAAAATAGAACATATCAAAATGTGTGAGACACATCTAAAGCAGTGACCAAGGGAAATTTACAAAAATAGATCCTTATATTCAAAAACAAGAAAGGTCTTAAGTCAGAAACTTAAGATTCCATATAAAACTATATAAAGAAGAACAAATTAAATCCAAAGCAAAAAATGGATAAAAATAACATCAGCATGAAGCAATGAAAGAGAAAAGAGAAAAATAATTAAAAACAAGTAATGAAACAAGTCTGCTCTTTGAAAAGGCCAGTTGATAAATCTCCCCAAATTAGTCAAGAACAAAAGAGAAAAAATATGTATTACCAATATTAATAACAAAAAGGGAAACATCACTACAGATTACATTGATAATAAAAGGAAAAATGGTATATTATGAGCAATTTCATGCCATAAGTTTGATAACTTATTTGAAAAATTCCTGAAAAACAAACTACCAAAGCTCATTCCAAAAGATATTGACAACATGAGTATCTCTATATCAAATAAATTAAAATTATACTTTAGAACCTTCCCACAAAGAAAACCACATGTCTAAAGACTTCATTGCTGAATTTTTCCTAACATTTAAAGAAAAATTAATATCAATTCTACACAAACTCCTGCAGAAAAAAGAACAGGAGGGAACATTTACTACCTCATTTTATGTGGCCAGCATTACTCTGATATGAAAACCAAAGACATTAAAAATAAAGAAAATTACAGACCAACATGTCTCATAAAATAGATACAAAAATCCTTTTAAACACAAGCAAATCAGTAAGAACTAAAGCCACAAAAGTCTTAGAAAAAAGTATGGGGGTCAATCTTCATGACTTTGGATTTCGCAATGAGTTCTTAGATGTTACACCAAAAACACAAGCAAAGAAAACAAATAAGTAAATTGGACTTCATCAAAATTTAAAACTTTAAGTATCAAAGAACACTTCCAAGAGTGG
Organism: Mandrillus leucophaeus; assembly: GCF_000951045.1. Lineage (NCBI taxonomy): Eukaryota > Metazoa > Chordata > Mammalia > Primates > Cercopithecidae > Mandrillus > Mandrillus leucophaeus. The sequence goes on from NW_012100432.1 coordinate 1,035,929, forward strand.
AAAAACAACAGAGAAAATGGGAGAAAATATCTGGAAAATCTATATCTGATAAGGGTCTAGTATCCAGAATATATCAAAAACTCTTACAACTCAACAACAAAAAAAAGGACAAACAACCCAATTTATAAAGGGCTTGAATAGATATTTCTCCAAAGAAGATACATAAATGGCCAAGAAGTATATGAAAAGATGCTCAATATCATGAGTCTTTAGGAAAATGCAAATCAAAACCACAGTGAGATACCACTTCACACCCAAGAGGATGGCTGTAAGCAGGAAAACGTAAGTGTTGGCAAAGACATGGAGAAACTGGAACCTTCATACATTTCTGAGGGGATGTAAAATGGTGCAAAACAGACGTTCAAACAAAACTTATACATGAATGTTTATGGCGACATTACTCAAAATAGCCAAAAGGTGAATACAACCCAAATGTCTATCAGTGGATGAATGAATAAATAAAATGTGATATATTCACGCAGTAAATTATCCAGAGACTGAAAAAACTTGAGTACTGATACATGCTACAACACGAATGAACCTTAAAAACGTGATGCTAAGTTAAAAAAGAAAAAAGATAGATAAAAAGGCCGCATATTGTACAATTCCATTTATATGAAATGACCAAGACAGGCAAATTCATAGAGCAGAAAGCAAACTAGTGATTGCCAGGGCTAAGGAGAGGGAGGGGGAATGGGGAGTAGCAGTTTAAAGCATGTAAGTTTTCCCTTTGGGGTCATGAAGACAGTCTGGAACTAGACAGTCATGATGGTTGTACAACATTGTGACCGTACTAAGTACCACTGAATTGAACACCTTAAAGTTGTTTTAAAAATGTGTATTTTGCAACAGTAAAAAAGCAAATCAATTCCAGCAGTACATAAAAATAATAATATGTAATGACCAAGTAAGGTTTATCCAAGGAATGCAGTTGATTTAATGTAAAAAATACATAAATGTAACTCACCAATATGACATCTCAATAGATGCAGAAAAAATATTTGACAAAATTCAACATCCATTCATAAGAAATAAAACTCTCAGCAAACTACAAATAGAAGGAAATCTCTTCAACCTGATAAAAGGCATATACAGAAAACCTATAGCAAACATACACAACTATGAAGATCAAATGCATTCCCCCTAAGACTGGGAACAAAGCAGGAATATTTGCTCTCACTTCCATTCAACATTGAACTAGAGGCCCTGGCCAGTGAAAATTAGGCAAGAAAAAGAAATAAAAAGAAAATAACACTATTTCTATTTGCAGATTACATGGTCATTCATGGAGAAAATCCAAAACAAAGGCAGACAGTCTCAGAACCAGATAGACACGCACAGACAGAGGAGCTTCATCCAGCCTGGGAGCCTCAGCACTGTGACCAAAGGCAAAACTGAGATGGCGAGAGGCCTTCCAAGAATAAATTTAGGAAAACAAGAAAAAGATACTTTTAAACACTGAGGACTTTTCTCAAAGAAAATGGAAAGGGGACAGTGATCCAAAAAATGATGGATCTATCTGTTTCAGAGTTTCCCACCTAGTTTTCTTGACTCTCCAGATGGCTCCAGATTTTGAAAGATAAACTTCAAAGAAAAATCACAGACAGACAGACATATACACACACACACACACACAGAGAGAGAGAGAGAGAGAGAGAAGAGAAGAGAAGAGAAGAGAAGAGAAGAGAAGAGAAGAGAAGAGAAGAGAAGAGAAGAACTGAATAGACACCAAAATAACAGATGTGATTGTCACTAAATAATAAGATTGTTGAGACTTCAGTTTTCTTCTTTTTGCTTTTCAGATTTTCCCAAGTTTATTTTTATAATGACCCTGTTTACTCTTGCAATAAATATTAGTCTTAAATGGAAAAAAAAAAAAAGGTCAAAACACAAATGACAAATTAGGGAAAAGATGTGCAACAAGACAGATGGAGCTATGTTCTTCAATACATAAAGAGTTTTAAAAATCAATTAAGAAAACGTTAAGAATCCAAAGGGTCATGCATGAACAGAAATACACATTGCTTTTCATTATATGAAAAGATGCTCAATCTCACTAATAATTAAAGAAGCAAAAATTAAAATCTGGCAATTTTGAAAAGCTTTATGATTCAAAGTATTAAGAGAGATTGTGAGGGGAAGGCACAACTTTTCATGTAAATGGCTATATTGTGAAAATATTGCAATAAAATACTAGGGCACTTTTCTTAATAGGCATCTAAATGTTAAATGCGCACACTCTTTAACTTAGCAATTCTACTTCTAGACATTTGTTCTACAGGTGTATTTGCAAACATACACAATAATCATGTACAAGGCTGTTCAGTTCTCTTTCAAAATACCAAAAACTGGAAACAACCTATATGTCCATCAATAGGGGACTGGTTAAATAAACTACATTGAGTCCCCACAATGCAGGAAGGTGATCTATATGGCTTAATATCAGATATGTTTACTCTCCATCCTACAGAATTAAATTAACAAAGTAAGTTGCAGGATGACATGGAGAGCATTCTCTACTTTGCGTTTTAAAAAAAGTAGATATAAGTTTAGAAAAGTACTGGAGGACACCATGGCACACGTTTATAACAAACCTGCACATCCTGCACATGTATCCTGAAACTTAAATTTTAAAAAAGGAAAATTACTGGAGGAAACACAAGAAAATAGTTAACTATGAGTCCAGGTGAGGTGGCATGTGCCTACAGTATCAGCTACCCAGGAGGCTGAGATGGGAGGATCGTGTGAGCCCAAGAGTTTGAGGCTGCAGTGGGCTACAGTCACGCCTGTGAGTAAACACTGCAGAAGAGCCACTGCATTCCAGACTGGGCAACATAGCGAGACTGCATCACTTCAAAGAAGGAAAGAGTTAACTATGGTTACCTCTAAGTAGGTAAACTTTTATATACGCTTTGTACTGTTGGAAATCTTACCACATATAAGTATTAGCTTTTATAATCACTTAGTCTTAATAATGTACTGTATCTTGGTTTTCTACTTTGTAAAATGGTAATAATTGTCTAGCTCATCTCAGAAGGTAATTGTGAATACCAAAAGAGAAAATACAGATGCATGAAAATGATTTGTAAGCTTTATACGGGTGATCCACAAACTGCATATAAGTTAGGTATTATTGCTAATCATGATTATTTTTTCAGCTACAGGAAATCATTTTATGACTCAGGATTTACAATGGATGGGTCTGAGAAAATTTTAATTTACTGGGGAAGGATAAATGAGAAATAAAGGCTAAGAACATTGCTACAAAATGTATTTGTGGAGGAAGGTTTTTGTCTTGTTTTGCCTTTAAGGACAGAGGAGAAAAAATAAAAAGAGTCAGGAAAAAATATACAAAGCTCATGCAGAAAGTTATTTCTGTGCTAAATAAAAATGTAATCCTATATAACATTTTTATGTCCTTAAAAATGAAGATACAAAACCTCACATGAAGTTCCACAGGAGCCTCATAATTAAAGAAGAGTCAATTGAGGCCAAGGTGATCCAAAGAGAAATATGTCCTCTGCATGCTGAGTGAATTTTAAACAGGTGTTTGCAGGTATCAATAAAGCTAATGTTAAGGGGAAACAGAAAAACAACGAGACCTCAGAGTATTCAGCGGAGACTGAAATTGCAACAAACTAACCCCTTACACTCACTATTAAAAGCTCATTAACTCCCAGCTGTTCATCCATTAGGCTGAGAAAAAGAAAAAGCGCATGCCCTCGCTGTCACATATTTATACCAGAGGTTTTCATCTCATAAAGGGGAGAGAGAGGGAAGATAAGGAGAAGATAACAATCATAATTATATCACCAGGCTGTGGAGAAAGCTGTGGTAAGTATAATAAACCTCTCAGGCAATAAAGTCAGATGAATGTCCAAAGTATGCCATTGTAAAGAGGAAAGAAGAGAGGAGGGTGAATGTCCATTGGCATCATGGGACTCGACCTTGAGCCACTTACAAACCGGAGCCCCTTGGCTCATCTCACCAGGTCACATCTGATCTACACGACAAGCAGCAACACGTGCAAATAAAATTATTTTCTCCCAGTCACTGACTATGGTACACAGTCCCTGACAGCATCAAACTAAACAAAAGAAGGCATAAAGAATACAAATCAAATTTAAAGCAATCTATGCACAAACCATTATTTCCCTTAAAGAATGATGGATCAGAGCTACTTGTTGTGTAATAAAGCTTCTAGACCAGCACTCAAAACGAGCAACTTATAACCCGATTCCAACCCACAGGTGTTTCATTTGGCTCAAGGCTCTGAAAATGTTTTAGTTGTTAGTACTTAAAAATCAAGAGACGTAACTCAATCATCTCTCTCCAATGTGTCCAGCAAAATTGGAAGATTGCAATGCTAGATGTGCATTTGCATATTTTTGTAAGAGACAAGACTAGTTCCTTTAGGTATTTGAGGTTTTTGATCCGTTATAGCCCCAGAAGAGTAAACATTTAAAAATAAGAGATTTCTCTACATAAATCTTGCGCAGTGGTGTGTAACACGTGGCTATACTTTCTCACCTCATTTTCATGGCAGTATCTCTATAGCTGCAGCCTCAGTCATCTGACTGTATTCCTTACCACCTTCTTCCTCACTACCCTGGCCACACTACTGCTGCTCCTCAAACATGCCCATCACCTCTGCCTCAGGACAGCTGCCCTCACTGTCCCCTCACTTGGAACATTCTTCCCCCAGATATTGTCAGGGCTGGCTCCTTCATCTTCTTTGAATCTTTACTCCAGCATTTCCTTTCTCGGAGAGGTCATCTCTGACTATGCTATTTAAAAGCACAAGTCTTTGCTGTGCAGAAACTTTTGATGCAGTCTCCTGTCATTTACTTTTTGCTTTTGTTGCCAGTGTTTTTGGTGTCATAGCCAAAAAATCATTGACAAGACCAACATCATTGAGCTTTTCACCTATGTTTTCCTCTAGGAGTTTTACAGTTTTAGGCCTTGTGTTTATGTGTGTGTGTGTGTGTGTGTTTTTAAAAAAAAAAAAACATTTTTTTTTTAAACAGACAGGGGCTCACTTTGTCACCCAAGCTGGAGTGCAGTGGCATGATCATAGATCACTGCAGCCTCCAACTCCTGGGCTCAAGCCATGCTTCTAGTTCAGCTTCCTAAGTAGCTGGGACTACAGGCATATGTCATCATACCTGGCTAAATTTTTATTTTATTTTATTTTATTAGAGATAGGATCTCACTATGTCGCTCAGCTCGTCTTGAACTCCTGGGCTCAAGCTATCGTCCTGCCCTGGCCTTCCAAGGCACTGAGATTATATATAAGTGGGAGCCATCACACCCAGCCATGTTTAAGTCTTTAATCCATTTGGGCCTGGCATGGTGGCTCACGCCTGTAATCCTTTGGGAGGCTGAGGCAGGTGGATCACGAGGTCAGGAGATCGAGACCATCCTGGTTAACACAGTGAAACCCCGTCTCTCTATTAAAAATACAAAAAATTAGTTGGGCGTGGTGGCGGGTGCCTATAGTTCCAGCTACTGGGGAGGCTGAGGCAGGAGAATGGTGTGAACCTGGGAGGCAGAGTTTGCAGTGAGCTGAGATCGCGCCACTGCACTCCAGCCTGGGTGACAGAACAAGACTCCGTCTCAAAAAAAAAAAAAAAAAAACTTTAATCCATTTGGAGTTGATTTTTGTCAAGCACTAGTTGACCATTTATTCCAGGGTTGATTTCTGGGCTTTCTAGTCTGCTGGCCTATGCACTTCTTTTCATGCCTGTATCATACTGTTTTAATGACTTAAAGTTTGCTAAGAGAGTAGATCTTAAATATTCTTACCACACACATACACACACAGGTAACTATGTGAAGTGATAGATATGTTAATTAGCTCAATTGTGGTAATCATTTCACAACATATACGTATATCAAAATATCACATTAGACACCTTAAATATATGTAATTTTTATTTGTCAATTGTGCCTTAATAAAGCTGGGAGAGCACATCTCTGACCCCAGCTTTATTTTTCCCCCACAGAATTCACAACATATTATGCTTTGTTTGCTTATTTACTGTCTATCCCCCATACATGATGCTCAAGAGGGCAAAAAAAAAATTTCCGATTCGTTCACTGCCATATAATTAGTAGTTTCAACTAGTGCCTGACACGGAGTAGCCACTGTAAAAATACCCATTGGATGAATTAACTTTGTTTCTCATCAGAAAACAAAAGCAATGCACACATTTAACACATACCCATACACATCAATAAAACCGTGGTAACCTCACACCTCTAAAATGAGGATACAATTCACTGGCAACAGACTTGCCCTACAAGAAGAGATAAAGGATATTCTTCAGGCTGAAGGGAAACCACATCACAGGGAAACTTGAAGGAAGAAAATCAATGAAGGAAGAACAACAAAAATTGTTAATATCTGGGTAAACATAATCTATTTTTTGCCTCAAGTTCTTAAAAATATATATAACTGTTGAAAGCAAAAATTATAACATTTTTGAATAGAGTTTTTAATGTGTGTAGATGTAATATATATAATTATCATATAAAGGGAGGAGGATAAAGAGACCTATATGCTTGCGAGGCTTCCATGTTTTGCTCAGTGTCAAAATATTAACTCTAATGTTCACTTTAAGTGTATACGTTAGAGTTAATGTACTCTAATGTCCTATTTTAGTGATTTTTAAGCCCTAGAGCAATCACTAAAATAGGAAAAAAAGGAAGTATAAAAAAGTCAATAAATAAATTGAAATGAAATACTAAAAATTATTCAAATAAAAGAAAGCAGGAAATGGGAACAAAGAAGCAAAAGGCAAAGGTGACAAACAGAAAATAATAAAATGGTAAACCTAAGTCAAAATATTTCAATGATTACATTAAATGTAAATGATCTATACATACAAATTAAAAGAGATTATCAGATTAAAGTGTGAATACTCATAATTTAACAAAATAAATGGGGAAAAAGGACCATGCTGAGTATACTCAAATGAGTCATGTTATACAGCAAATTCTCAGGTAGAAGGTCAGCATCTTATTCATATGGATATGAGAATCCCCTAAATTACTAGTGCAAATGACCTCAAATCAGACATTTGTGCAGACGCATCCCAACCAGGGAACAAAGTGGTACATCGGCATAGTAACAAAGAAAAATGTGCCAAGTGGGGAGAACACAGGAGCAGTGAGGAGTGAAAGGACCTCTCCTACCTTTTGTACCACCCTTAGCACTAATGAAGGAAGGAAGCAAGTCTTGGGAACACTACTTTGGCCATTTTTGCTCTCTGTCCCACTTCCTCAACATATTTATTTCCTTTCAAAGTATTTATGGCCACCCCCAATGTGTGTAGTAGGTCAGTGGAAGGATAAGGCAAACATGGATGGATGGAAACTCTTATAAGCACATGTGACCAAACAGGAAGAAACATGGTAAAGAACTAAAACAAAGTGATGAAACATAGAGTCATCTTTCTCCTATGGACTGATCTCAGGCCACCTGGTCCACAAAAGGGAACCACCTTAACTACCTGACCACACATGGCCCTGGGGCACCAGTCACACTGTTCATGCTCTCTGCACAACACAAGTATTCTAAGTTGAATTGTGTCCCATCAAAAGATATATTTGAGTCCTAATCCCTGTAAATATGACTTTGCTTGGAAATAAGGTCTTTCAATGTGTAATCAAGTTAAAATGAAGTCTGATCTAACATGTTGGTGTCCTTGTAAGGAGAGGAAAATGTCATGTGAAGACAGAGGCAGAGAGAGTATGACAATGGAGGCCAAGATTGAAGTGCTCCAACTGCAAACCAAGGAATGCCTGGGGCTACCAAATGCTGGAAGAGGCAACAAGGATCCTCCTCTAGAGGATTCTGAGGAAGCGTAGCCCTGCCAACACCTTGATTTTAGACTTCTAGTCTCCAGAACTGTGAGAGAATAAATGTTTATTGTCTTAAGCCACCCAGCTATGGCACTTTGTTATGGCATCCTTAGGAAGTTAATGCAGCAGAGGACTGTATTTCTCTTTGTAATGTATCATCACTTGAAGAAAAAGAAAATAAGAAAATTAATGACTTTGTTTCTGTCAGGAAGCCCAAGAAATAAACCATACTGTGCCTCACTCTCTTATCATGAAGCAGAGATCTCAAACTTCAGCGACTACAAGGTAAATAAGAAAGGCAGCTATATAACCTAGTGGGACACAGAAGCAAAAGGGAGCCCTGTCCCAGAGGAGCAGCAGTTTTTCAGCTCTAGATATGCTAAACTTTTGTTAGGAACTAGAAATTAGGACCTTGATGTGGTATTTCCAGAATCTAAAACAGCACAGTGGACCAAACCTGGCCCATAGGCCACCAGTTTATAATCCCTGCTCTCAAGCATACTCCTGTACCCTAAGGCAAAGATTCAGATTCTAAAAAAACTGAGACAGTCAGAAAATTCAGAGGACTTTCAATGTGTAATGGCCTACTAATGGATTTCATTAGTGTTCTAGATTTTCTCAAGTTATTAAACAATCTGATTGTTCTTAGAAACATGCCATCAACACCCGTGTTTGCAAGCTCATTTCACTCATTCGCAAAATGAAAGGCTGAACTAATACCATATTATTAAATAGTACTTATCAAGAATAAGAGGTTAGCAGACTAAAAAGTCCTTTCATCATTAGTGGAGGGAAAGCATCAATTATTAATCTTATTTCTATTTTTTGGTTGAGAAAATTAGCTATGATTATACATATGGACTTACCCATTGACAATCATGTTCTCCCTCAATGAGTCAGTGAAGATTTTTGGAAGAGAGGGCGTTGGTATCTCAAACTTGGAGGGACATACTATGATTTCATAGTCTGGGATATGACCTAGGCGTTCAGATTTTTAAAAGCTTCCCCAGTATCTTAGCATGCCGCACAGTTTGCAAGCCTCCACAGTAGACAAAAAAAGAAGAAATTTTTCTAACATTGGGATAGTATTCTTTCTCTATTTCAGATTCAGAATATGACACACACATACTCCAAAGATAATCCCCTCAAAGCTCTCAAAGTTTCAGAACAGATTGATTTATTCTATCTCTTGCCCTGCTGTTGGTTAACAAAAATCTTCTGTGTTCCTAAATTGGTCTGCAGTTGCACGTGTAATTTTGTAATTATTGTTCAGGCAGCAATAATTTTCATCTAAGATCTTTTCAAATTAACTAGATTAAAAGAATGCCACTTATGAACAAAATATATTCTGAAGATAGAAACAACTTTGCTCCATTCCTAATGAAACTCAGACCTTTCATCTTAAATTCAAGCAAAATCTCAAGCACTAAAATGAGTTTGGTACTTTCATATTTCTATTAAATTGATGGCCACCTACACAAAGGTAAAAAGCCGTCTTATTCTCTTCATGAGCCTTATACAGCTGTGCTACTGCTTCCGTGAGATCAAGGAGTTATATTGTCTCTTAATGGTGGGATTACATTTTTCCTATATTTCTGCTTTTATTATTCTTGAGTTCGCAAAGCATCTCCATTTTGGCAGGCAAATATAGGCAGTTAATCACTCTCTGATTTCAGGGACATAGAAACTGATTTATCCAAATGTACCCTGGGAGATGGATCGTTGAGTGAGATCATCTGATTCCATTCAGGAAAAAAAAGACGATGGTCCACTGGCATGAGCTCAACATTTACTAGGTAGAAAAGGAGAATGGAATATTGTTTTTAAATTCCACCAAGCAGACTGAATAATTAAAAGAATATATGGCCAATAACTGCACTGAGATGGCTGTTGCTCTATTGAAAACACCCTCCGTTTTAATTGTTTGCTTGTAATTCATTTCAGGGTTTGGTTTTAGCAGCAAACTGCTTCAGATAAGCAATCCTATTTGGTGGTTCATAGCTAGGCAGCCCAATTTGGAAATCCAATTGCCGCTTATGCAATAGTTAGTCATAAAGCTAAACTGCAAAAATGGCATTTTAACTTTGAGCTTATATTTGAGCAACAGAACATTAAAAACATTTAGTATGAACCAATGCTCTCTCCTGTAACAGTTAGCTGAACTTCATGAAGAGTAACAATTACGATCTTTCGTGAAAGGAATGAGTGAAACTTTGAGCCGGTTTTTTTAAAAGGGAGCTGCCGTTTTTATTGCTGTGCTTGAGTTACGGACTTTAAAAACTGCATCATGCATGCAAGTTTAATTCACCCTGTAACAATGAATCAAATGTAGGTGCAGAAAGAGGAATTCCATAGAGAAAAAGTGAAATTCAGAAAATGCCATCTCTTTACCTGCCGGTCTATATAATAACTCAAGATGTAACCTTACTGTGTTTAATGGTGTAATCAAAAAATGTGTCAAGACACTGGAATTTTGAAGCTGTTCCACATACAACCCATCCCTGATGACTCATTTAAAAGTGGGCAGGTTGTCAGAATCAATGGGACATAAACATCTATTCCCTGAGGAGCTTCAAGGATCCTGACCTGTATAAACCCTGATTTTTTTTTCAAATTCCTTCTCTTTAGAATAAAAGGTATTCTTGAAAATTCTAGTATGTTTTTGCCAGGCTTTGGTAGATACATGAGGATTTATTTTGATGAGAACATGGAATTCATGTTTTAAGGAGTCACTGTCCATGAACCCAAGCTAAGGAAAGATTACACCAATTAATTTGTGTCACTTTTTTCCCCTCTACTTACCCTTCCTGGAGAACTAATCATTAACATGGGGAGGTTTGTTTTCTACTCTGGCTGTTTTCATTTCTCCTGTCATAATTTTAAAAGCCACAGGGTAAAGAAAGATCATTGTATTTCACTCATGTTAAATACATGCTGCGTTATTACAAAGTAACCTAACACCTGGCTTTAAAGTCCCTTACTTTCAAATAAATATAAACAACAGGGACAGCTCTAGCCTTCAGATGACTTTCTCTCTCCCCTACACCATTCACAGCTGCTCAGCTCTCCCCTCTCCTTAGCACTTTCATATCGCTTCTACTTCCTATGACTTCCTCTTTTCATCATATTGCTTTCAAAATTCCACACTGTGTAGTGATCTCACTAGTGAACAGCTATGCCCACCTACAGATGCCACAGTTGGCATCCCTGCCTGCAGCCCAATAAGCCAAGAAGACATCTCTGTCAATCATTTTGGGTGGGGTAAAATATATACACTCCACACCTCAGAAAGCATGATGCAGCACCATTATTTAACATGATCCAACAATTCTGATTCTCTTTATTATTTTTAATAGTCATCCTATTAATACCACTAATGCAGAGAGATAAGCCATAGGAATTGCTCCCATCAAAAAGACAAACAGAAAAAAAAAATACAGCTGTTGCAGAACCAAGAGTAGATACAGATGAAAAAGCATACCCTACCAAGTGTTAGGAAGCCTATTCTAAGCCTGTTTTTGAATCACATTTGTGTCTCAATAAACACACACACACACTGTTTTTGAATCACATTTGTGTCTCAATAAACACACACACACACAGAGTCTTTTTGTCCTCAGCATAGAGGGTCTGAGAGATAAATAATACTTTAGATGTTTGTAAAATAAAGGACAGATTCCATAGTTATTCAGATAAATTAGAGATTACTTTGTGCTGGGAGTTCAGCAGGAAAGACTCAAAGAGGTGAAGATCTTAGCTAGATCTTAAAGAGATTCAGATACTGATAACAGAGAGGGTACAACACCTTCTAGATGGAGAGAGCTTTGACAATTGTTAGTTTGGGGCCATTCAGTATCCATTACCTTCAATGCTAGTAACACCTCCAATTTCCCTTTAGTAAAACACCCTTCCCCCATTCTCAATCTTCAGGTTTACATGAGGACCTAGCTTCCAGCTTCGGCTACAGATCATATGACCCCAACCTAAGATGGCCAACGCCTTGCATTTACCCCTAGCCACAACCACTGATTTAGTCACGAGTTATTGACTCAAGCTTACCCAAGCAAGACCCCAGTTAGGGCTAACTCAGGGTGTTCTGCCATATTGACCAGGGTTCATTGCTCTATCCTGCTAAACCAAAATTTACAAGGATGTAATGCTTGAGCTACTGTCATCATCTTGCCACCACATGGAACCCAAAAATAAATATAAAAACCAGAGGAAAGTAGAGGTAAAAGATAAAGAAAAACTGAATACTTGAGCCACTGTTTGAAGCTCAAGCCCATTTGGTGAGGCCATGTTTTCCTGTATGGTGTTGGTGCTTGTGGATGTTTGTTGGTGTCTGAGCATTGAAGGGTTAGTTATTTAATGTAGTCTTTGCTGTCTGAGTTTGTTTGTACCCTTCCTCTTTTGGGAAGGCTTTCCAGGTATTCAAACAGATGTGGGTGTTGTGATCTAAGCCATATCTGCATTATAGGGCACCCCAAGCCCAGCAACACCGTGATTCTTGCACACTTATAAAGTATCACCTTGGTAGTCGTGGAGAAGAGCTGCAAGAATTCTCTGGATTACCAGGCAAAGACTGTTGTTCTCATCACTTACTGTCTCCCAAATAAATGGAGTCTCTCTCTATGCTGAGCTGCTTGGAGCTAAGGGTGGGGTGACACAGGCACGCCTGTGGCCATCACCACTGGACTGCTCTGGGTTGCTAAAAACTCAGGGCAAGTTCTATAGACCCTAAATAAACCACTTGCTGGTTGCAGTGGCATATATAACAATGATTAGGAAATAAAGCAATAAATGAAAAATTAGTGACAAACTGTAGAATAACAAACACCTGATTATAAGGTTCAGATTTAAAGAAATTATACACTACTACAGTATATATAATTTTAATATATACAACATCTCTCAACTTTTAAAGGACAGAAGAAATCCTTTGGCCTTAGGAGCCAAAAAGACATGGTGCAACTATATATATACTGGAATTATACATTCCAAAAGAATGTGGCAGGGTTGTTACTCACTATTTTTAAAATCTATATATGTAACTCAAAATGGATCAAAAACCTAAATGTAAGACCTAAAACTATAAACTATTAAAAGAAACAGGGAAAAGCTTCATGACATTAGATTTGGCAGTGATTTCTTGGATATGACCAAAAGCACATGCAACAAAAGAAAAAATAAATTGAACTACATCAAAGTTTAAAATTTCCATGCATGAAAAGATATAACTAACAGCGTGAAAAAGCAATCCACAGGATGAGAGCAAGTATTTGCAAATCATATCTCTGATAAGAGGTTAATATCCAAAATATATAAAGAATCCCTATAACTCAAAGACAAGGAATCAAACACTCCAATTTAAAAATGGCCAAAGAACCTGAATAGACATTTCTCCAGATATATACAAGTGGTCAACAAGCACATGAAAAGATGTTCAACATCACTAATCACAAGGGAAATGCAAGTCAACACCACAAAGACATACCTGCTCCCACTCATTACAATGGCTACTATCAAAAAAAGTAAATAAATAAAATAGAAAATAACAAGTGTTGTCGAGAAAACAGAACCTTTGTGCACTGCTGGCAAAAATGTAAAATGGTACAACTACTGTAGAAAACAATATGGCATTTCCTTAAAATTAAAAATAGAATTACCACATGATCTGGTAATCCCAATTCTGCATATATATCCAAAAGAATTGAAGGCAAGGACCTCAACAGATATTTGTACACCAATATTCATAGCGATCTTATTGCAATAGCCAAAAGATGGAAGCAACCCAAATGCCCATCAACCAATGAATGAATGAATAAAACGTGGTATGTACATACAATGGAATGTCACTCAGGCTTAAAAAGGAAGACAGGGCCAGGCGCGGTGGCTCACACCTGTAATCCCAGTACTTTGGGAGGCCAAGGTGGGTGGATCACAAGGTCAGGAAATCAAGACCATCCTGGCTAACACGGTAAAACCCCGTCTCAACTAAAAATACAAAAAATAAGCCGGGCATAGTGGCACACACCTGTAGTCCCAGCTACTTGGGAGGCTGAAGCAGGAAAAATCGCTTGAACCTGGGAGACAGAGGTTGCAGTGAGCTGAGATCTTGACACTGCACTCCAGCCTGGGCAACAGAGTGAGACTCTAACAGTTCTGACACATGCTACAACATGGAAGAACATGAGGATATTATCTAAGTGAAATAAGCTGGTCACAAAAGAAATACCATATGAGGTACCCAGAGTAGTCAAATTCATAAAGACAGAAAGTAGAATGGTGATTGTCAGAGGCTGAGGGTGACAGATACTGTCACCCTCAGTTATTGTTTAATGGGTACAGAGTTTCAGCTTTGTAAAATGAAGAGCACTCCATGGATGCATCTACAGCACAGCGATGTGAGTATACATAATGCCACCGAACTGTACACTTAAAAATTGGTAAAATGGTAAATTCTGTGCTTTGTGCATTTTACTACAATTTTTTTAAATGTTTAATGAAATAGTGGATGAATGAACAACATATTTCTCAGAAAGGATATAATATAGGTGTATCTTCAGTTGTCATTCAGCATCAAGGAGTTCATCACACAGTATCTCACAAGAAAATCTAGACCATCCTGTTTTTATTAAAAGGTGGCATGGCAATACTCTTTCCTCTTTTACGATGCCTATGTACCAAAATTTACTTGATGCAATTGGTAAATGGAGATGTGCTGAAGGCAGGTGATGTGTAGAAAGGTGAATGGAGGGGAAGAGAGAATGCAGAAATGAAAAAATATTCACCCAATTTGTCATGTTAATTGGTGTTTATAAATCTAAAAATATAAATGTCTTGTAATTATGGAGCAAAGAAAATGGCTTCCTCTCTTCAACAAAATTATAAGCCATCGATTTTTTCAAAAGTATGGTGTTTGACAATATAAGTGCAAGAAAAATTAAAATAACCAGAAGTAATAAGTAGAACCTATTAGAAATGTATCTGGAATCTGGAATTAATTTTTATAAGAGGGATATGTTCCAGCTTCATGCATGCAGCTGTTGAACATTTAGTTGCATTCAAGGGACATTGCTCATTTGTGGTATGCACACCATCAAAACCAGAAAAATATAAAATCATTTCTTGTTTAGATTCATATAAATGTGTGAATAACAGCTTGAGATATAATTCATATACCATACAATTAAGTCAAAGTGTACAATTCAGTAGTTTCTGATATATTTGGAGTCGGGCTATGTTTGAATTCTTGTTAAAACTTATAAAACTGTTTTTTACTAAAATAAAACTACATACAAGATAAAACCATCAACTTTTTTAAGAGAAGCAGAACTAGTAAAATTGAGTCATACAAAATTTAAAAGGAACAAGAAAAAAATAAAATATGCAAATTTAAATTTCAGCATGGTCACTGCAATTAAGTTTAAATATGTCACTGGTAAATCAAGATGAAAAAGAAACTGCAGTCTGTTTTATTGTAGTTCTGGTTTGTTTTTTGTTAAAAGACATACCTTTAAAAATGCTTTACTTTCTAGGCAACAGGGAGTCAATGAAGAGTTTTTGAGCAGTGAAGTGTCAGGAGTTTCTGGTAGACAGAATAATGCTCCCCCTCCCTCAAGATGTTCACATCCTAATTCCCAGAACCTTATGTATGTGTTGCCTTACCTGGTATCTTAGTTCATTCAGGCTGCTGTAAAAACATACCATAATTTGGGTGGCTTACAAAGAACAAAGATTTATTTCTTATAGTTCTGGAGGCTGGGAAGTCCAAGACCAAGGTGTCTGCAGAGGGCCTGATTCCTGGTCCTGGAACAAAGCCTTCTCTCTGTGTCCTCATACAGTGGAAGAGACTAGCTGTGCATCTTTTTCATAACGGTACTCATCCCACTGATGAGGCCCCTGCCTTCACGACATAATCAGCTCCCAAAGGCCCCCCCTCTTAATACCATCACCTTGGGGGTTAGGATTTCCACACATGAATTTTGAGGTGGCCACAAACATTCAGACCACAGCACCTTTAGGGGCTTTGCAGTTGTGATTAAATAAAGGAGGCCAAAATGGGAAAGCTATCCCTGATTAACCACATGGTCCCAATTTAATCCCATGGCTCCTTACAGGAGGAGACAGGAGGATCAGTCAGGAAGAAGGCAATGTGACAAAGGAAGCAGAAGGAGAAAAGGCAAAGTGATGAGAGGCCACGTGCTAAGGAATGAAGATAGCCTCTAGAAGTTGAAAGGGGCAAAGAGATCGTTTCTCCCCTAGAGCAGGTATCTCCAACCCCCGGGCCATGGACCAGTACCTGTCTGTGGCTTGTTAGGAACCAGGCTGCACAGCAGGAGGTAAGCGGCCAGTGAGTGAGCAAAGCTTCATCTGTATTTACAGCCATTCCCCATCACTCACATTACAGCCTGAACTCCGCCTCCTGTCAGATCAGCAGCAGCATTAGACTCTCATGGAAGTGTGTATTCTATTGTGAACCGCACATGTGAGGGATCTAGGTTGCCCGCTCCTTATGAGAATCTAATGCCTAACGATTTGTCAGTCTCCCATCACCCCTAAATGGGACTAACTGCAGGAAAAAAAGCTCAAGACTCTTACTGATTCTGCATTATGCTGAGTTGTATAATTATTTCATTATATATTACAACATAATAACAGAAATAAAGTGCACAATAAATGTAATGCACTTGAATTATCCCAAAACCATCCCCCCATTCCCCAGTCCATGAAAAAAAAAAAATGTCTTTCACAAAACTAGTCTCTGGTGCCAAAAATGCTGGGGACCACTGCCCTAGAGCATCCAGAAGGAAACATCCCTGCCAATATTCCAGCACTATGAGATGATAAATTTGTGTTGTTTTGAGCAACTCAAGTTTGTGATCGTCTGTTACAGCAGCAGTAGGAAATTAATACAGAATAACAGTGCTGACCCTGAACCCCAGTGAGTACAACAACAATCTGAGTATAAAACATATTTTCTCACTGGCATTCTATCCCAGTCACTTACAGAATTGAACTTGTCGAAACAGATGGAAACATGGAGTGGACCTTACCCAGCCCCGCAGTTTTGCTTATGAAGAAAAGTGAGCCACAGAGTGGCCGGACAACTGCCCCAACTTAGCAAGTATGAGTTCTCTGCCTTCCTGTTCACACTCACCTCCCTAACTGGTCTGCTCCACACTTGCTTCTCAGCTCACCAGGGACTGGCACTAGAATGGGGAGGCCACTCTTGAAGAATTTCATTAAGGCACGTTTGAAAGCTTGTCAAAACTTAGGAGAAAAGAAAGTCAAGTTCTTCCACGAGGTGCATATTCCACAAATTTAATGAGAACCAAATTACTTGAAGAACTAAGCTGGAATCTTTATTAACAAGACAGGGAATTGAAAATGAGGCTAAGGAAAAGGCAAAGCTATGAGATCAAAATGATGGGACATCAGCTTTGTCACCAAAGCGATGGGCAAGAGGCAGGAATTTGAGAAGAGAGAAGATGCCATTTGCAACAAAGGGCAAAGCTAATTGGGCTTTCAAGTGTTGAATGGCCAACAGCTGCCTGGATGAAAAAGCCCATCATTAACTTGCACAACTCCCTCCAGACTCCAGAATTTCACAGCCAGACTTCTGGATTTAAATTCCAAGAAAGTTCACCCACCATGCCAGGGCTATTTGTTTTATTTTTATAGAGATAAAAGATGTAACAAATATTGTTTTTCTGATGGTCATAGGCATGTAGGTTTCCAAGTGAAACTCATCCATGTCCCCCTGGGCCAAAATATCAGAAGGGATTATTGTTTTGCTGATGCATCCCTGTTTTATTCTGTCTTTGCCTAACTGGCCATCATAGCTTTGAACTAGCTCTAGAATCCCTGTGAATTTTGCTACAGCCTTTGGGGGAAATATACAGGTCCAGGTTAAGAACCACCCAAATCTCTTTTCCACGGGATGGCTGTTCAGTGGCTTACATAAAAAGCTGGGATTAAGTAGCTTCTCAGTTCTTAAAGTATTTCCACACACAGCACAAACTGCAGTAGTGCTTTTCTTACTACAAATATCTGTTGACACAACATGAATGTGACCCATAAAGGCATTTTTACCTACTACATGTCTATCGTGCAATTCATTTAGGTCTTATCACCATAATCTAGATCAAGGGTTAGTGAACTTATTCTTAAAAGACCAAACAGTAAATATTTCAGGCTTTAGAGGCTGCAAAATCAAGGCTGTTATATTGGTATAATCATTTTTAAAATGACCACTTAAAAATATCAAGATTATTCTTAGCTCATGTGCCCTACAAAAAGATACAGTGGGCCAGATTTGACCAAAGTTTACCAACCTCTGATCAAGATAATTAAGAAAGCCTATTTATAGGTGGGAAAAAAATCCATAATTTGAATTTTGAACTTGTCCTCTAATCATTCAAATAATTTACACAAAATTCGATGCTTTTTTTTTTTCCTGAATCTAGAAATCTACAGTGTGGTACAAGATACAAGCCAGTCACTGGTATCTTCAGATTTTTTCCAAGTAAATCCAACAAAGGAATATTAATACACAACTAGGTTCACTAGGTTTTTCAAAATAACAAAATGGAGGTTAAATTTTTACTCTGTTACAAAGTAATAATGGTGGTATTAAGCAATAGGAAAAACTATCCTAATTGATATCACCAGTTAGCTAACTTTCATATTTAGTTTTGCCGTCTCTAATTGACATTTTATAAATGGTATCTTTTTCTAAGTGTTCCATTTTGATTCATACCAATCTGTTGGCATTACACACAAACTGGAAGAAAATATGGAGCATTCTAATTCAAGTATCCTAATTTACATGCTAAATCAGAAGGTCAAAATCAATCTTTGTCATGTTTAGAACCTTGACCATTGGCCCAGAAATAAAAGGTAGCATGTTGAT
Organism: Mandrillus leucophaeus; assembly: GCF_000951045.1. Classification (NCBI taxonomy): domain Eukaryota; kingdom Metazoa; phylum Chordata; class Mammalia; order Primates; family Cercopithecidae; genus Mandrillus; species Mandrillus leucophaeus. The sequence continues at coordinate 1,054,710 of NW_012100432.1, forward strand.
TTCTTTAGGGGGTGGGGGCTTGGCAGGAAGGATAATTATAAAAAAAAAAAAAGTACCAAGTAATAAGTCAATGTGAGTTTAGAACAACAAAATTTAGTGCACTAGAAGATAAATACTATGAGAAGTGCTTTGGTGTGGTGAGTATGGCTTTGTTAAAGTTGAAAATTGTTCTTCATTCTCTGATAGTAGTTGAGCGGCAGATGGCCTGAAGTTATCATAAATATGTAAGCCCTAGAAGTACTCTGCATTGAAGAGCAGCCAAAACACAATAGTGTTGAACAACACAGAGCACACAGAGAACTGTCTGACACGTATAGAGAAATGAGAATCTTTCCACCGCACAGTAACATTTCTAAGCATAGAACATCCGAGAAATCACCTTAGCTTCTCCATGTAGTATTAATGCATACAGCAACCCCGTTTTTTAAAGGTTACATGGTGAGGAAGTTGGTCTTTCAATTAAATTACCACATTTTCACAATATAGAACTTGAAGTGGAGCTTCGAGTGCTTTCTTCTTTGGCAATTTGCTGTCAAAATCCAAGCTTACGGGGATGTTGAGCTGTACAATGCATGAGAGAACTCTAAGAAGATGGTTTGCTCTAGCTTTATTTCCCTTGTTCCCTTCTTCCTAATTGAGTACCTGAAATGCCATCCAAAATGATCTCTACTGAAAATGTCCTTCATTGCCAAATTACAAACATAGTTCATTTTCTATCTACTGCTGCCAGTTATAATATTTTGTGGTTACCAGGCTTCAGTAAATAAATACATGTGAGAGCCATCTATCTATTTGTTAATGCTTATTATGTTCTGTGCTAGATAATGAGAAATAAATAGATGAATAATTTAAAGAGAACAATTCCCCTTTCTGTGTGTTTCTACAGAATGGGTTTGAAACTGCTGCCTGGTTGCACTTGCTCCTCCAAATGGGAAGAGGGAGATTTGATTTGATTGGTGAAATGACAAGAGTCCGACATCCACTGTCCATAATTCTGTCCTGGGCAAAGCTGATTTATTCCCAGTTGCTGTGTTTATGTGGCCTTGCTTTGTTCAAGGGACATGATGAAAGCCATAATCAGACATGATCGTTCATAGGGGCCTGTTTTGCCATGTGTAGGTCCCAAGGAGAAAACTCAAGGCAGGGAGGGAAGTATTAAGAAGTCCATCTAGGCTCAAGGGTTGATTCTCATTCTCTAACCCAATTTTACCGGTGGTAAAACTGAAGTTTTGATTCCTCTCTGGCCCTGTGTTTGTTTTTCAACAGCTTCAGTAAGTGGGGGTGGGAAAAAAAAAAAAGAGGGATGTGACTCATTGTCTTCCTAAAGCCCTACCAAATAAGATTCCTGCCCTCAAGAGGCTCCGAGCCTTCAAGGATCTCTGCATCTCTGACTCTTTTTTTTTTTTTTCTTGGAGACAGAGTCTTGCTCTGCCACCTAGTCACCTAGGCTAGAGGGCAGCAGTGTGATCTCGGCTCACTGCAACCTCCAACTCCCAGGTTCGAGTGATTCTCCTGCCTGAGATTACAGGCATGTGCCACCACACCTGACTAATTTTTGTATTTTTAGTCGAGATGGGGTTTCTCCATGTTGGCTAGGCTGGTCTCGAACTCCTGACCTCAGGTAATCCACCTGCCTCAGCCTCCCAAACTGCTGGGATTAGAGGCGTGAGCCATCATGCCTGGTCTATTTTCCAAACTTTATATAATTAAACCATAAGTAAAAATCAAGTTGTAGCCCACTGCTCCAGGAAACGCCATGAATTCAATTCAACCCTTTAAGGAAAACATAAAAGAAAATCACCAATCCACACTTTTAAAGCATCTCTGAATAAATCATTACATAAAAAGTATCAGTTACACATAAAACAACATTATAAATTATCAGGAAATAACTCAAAAACAACAAATTGAGTACAAAAGTTGGGTCTTGAATTTGTGACTTTAAGGTGACTTTAAGTACCTGACAACATTGTGAACACTGTAAAAAGCAATATGCCAAGGACTTGGGCAGTATTTCATTTTATAGTTTATGCTTCAGTAGTCAAGAAGCAGGAAACAAAAACAAAAACAAAAACAAAAACCACTTTCCCTGAAGTCTGTGACATGGCATTTTCTTGTTAAATAAGGAGAATAAATAGTTTTCCTCAAATTTACTAGTAGGTAGAAGACACTCTTCTAGCAGTTTCCACACATTCTAATTGCCTGCTTTAAAAACTGTCAAAAGCAACAAACAAGAAAAATGTTTTAATTTAAATGACATTTCTAAGGAACTACAAGTAAGCCCAAGCCATTTAGTTTATCATTCTATGTTATATATTTATGTCATATATTATATGCTCTGTTGTTAAGCTTTTTGTAATAAGAGTTTTTACCCTAACTCTTTTACACACAAGAGTTGGCCAAGAGTATATAAAAGAGCAATGATACACAAATGTCACCAACATTCTTTCAATAGTTGTTTACTGTTATGGACTAAATCTTTACATCCCCCACAATTCATATGTTGAAACCCTAGCCCCTGCAATATGACGGTGGTAGAAGGTAGGACTTCTGGGAGGTAATTAGAATTAGATGAGGTCATGATGATAGAGTCCTCATGAATGCGATCAGTGCCCTTATAGGAGTCATGAATGAACTTGCTTTCCCTTCTCTACTCTCTGCCATGAGAAAAAAGTAGAAGCCTGCAGTCTGACACCTAGAATCTGACCATGCTAGAACCCTGATCTTGGCTTCCAGCCTCCAGAACTGTGAGAAATCAATTTCTGTCAAGCCACTCAGTATATGGTATTATGTTATAGCAACCTGAAAGGACTAAGACATTTACTGAGTGCTAACATGTACCAGAAACTAGTCTAGGAGCTGGAAATAGAAGAATGAACCACATGAAGTCCTGCCAATGCACCTCTACTTTACTGATGAACATGAAAATCTAAGCATATCAGACATGTCCAGTACGAAGCATGCTAACTCCTTTTCTCTTCAATCCTGCCCCTTGTTTGCCTCAGCTGATCGGTCCAGGGCAGCTAATCCACAGGCTGGCTAGTGACTTGGATCATGTGCCTGAAGTTTCAAAAACAAGATCAAAACAAAAACTCACCATGTTGGGTTCATCCTCTTCCAGTGCTTAGAATTTGAACAAAGATTACCAAAAGACAAAGGCAATTCACAAAAGAAGCTGAAGCTGATAGTTCATGTCTGTCTATCTTTAGGGAGGGCGGTGAGGCCTTGTTGAGGCATAGGCAAGCTGATGTTACCATGGAGCAGAAGCAATGATGAAGAACAGTAATTCCCAAATCCAAGCCAGACTGCCCACAAGTAGACATTTTTTAAACATGGAGCATTGTAGCTTGTCACAAGAATTGGGTAGACAATGACATTTGATATCCTACAATGCTCCTGGAGTCCTGCAAAATGAAGAATCATCCCAAAATCTTCACTATTCTTAATGACCGGCAGGGCATTCACATAGGCAAAAACATGTTTGTAATTATAAGAGCCTAGAGCCTGACTTGACTTTGCACCTGAATGCAAAGTATGTTTATATAGTGTTAGATAGAAATCACTGCCTATTAAAGTTAGGAGTGCAATTATGTCAATCCAGAGAGAGTTGTTTTGTTCAGAGCTTTATCAAGAGACACTCACCATTTCATGTAGCTCCATCACCTACATAAGATTGCTTTGTATTAAGTTCACCAACCTAACACACCTTTGCTGAGCTGCATTTGAAGCTGTGTCATTCACAAAGATTTGACATATAACTGCAAGTATCTGGTAACAACAATATGTCCTCTGATGTTGTCATGCCTGAGCATCTACATATTGAACTACAGATTACTGTATGTGTCTTCTTTTGTGTCTCCCTTACAGAAGAGCATTATATTGGAAGGATGTTTAACGTATGCATATAGATTATATTATGTGTAAAATTTAGCACAGAATAGTAAAGGAAGTGCTACAAAATGTTTATTACAAAAAAATGGGGTTGGGTTTGATGACGTTGAAAATCACTGAGACAGAAAAGAGAAGAAAGGGGTTAAGTTACTAGTCAGAACAGAGAAGAAGGAACACACAGGAAAAGCAGAGTCTCACAAGACAGAATTGTTCACATACGTGAGCAAGCCCCTAAAAATGACCCTTCCATTGACAGCTTCCAGCTGGTCCTGGGCCCTCAGCCCTCCCACCTGAGTCCAGCCACTGGAAAGCATCCTTTGTTTCCTGTCTCATCACCGCTCTAATACATCATTCTATCATAACAATTGTCCTAAAACGAAGCAGTACTAATTTCTTCATCTTATGTAAAAGCTTTCCAAATTTTCAAATTATCAAATTATCTTCAAGTGTTGATAATCTAGAACCTACCTACCTTAACAAAATAATTTACTGCCTTCTTAAACCCTCTGAATGAGCCACCATAGCCTACTTTTTTTTCCTAATAGGTCATGAGCAGTCCCAAATTCTATCTTCATACCTTTGACTTCTCTGATTTCCCCATGACAAATTCCATTCTCATCTCTAATACTCTAAACTCTAGACTTTCGTTTATGATTCAATTCAATATCCACATGCACACACCCTTAGTGAGCATTTCTTCCCCTAAAAACCTAGAGATAACAATTAAGTGTGGCATAGCAGTCAGAATAGGTTAAGTTACACTGTAATAACAAAAAAGCCCAAAATATCAGTGGCTCACAACAAGGGTTTACTTCTGACTTAATGTCAAATGTCTACTGAAAAGCAGCCATGCTTCTGGTTCCATGTCATCTTCATTCTGGTATACAAATTAAGGGAGTAGGCTTTACCTGGAATATTGCTGCTTATCATGATAGTAGGAAAAGAACATAGAAACCCCCACTAACTTTACACTTTTGTCCAGGAGGTACACATGTTACTTCCACTCAGATTTCATTGGTTAAAGCAACTCATCTGATCAAACATGTCAATGAGGCAGAGAAGGGAGGAGCTACAAATATTTTCAAACAAAATTGAAATCTATAATAATCAAATCAACTTCATAGTTAACAATTGCTTCCAATGAATGCCCTTATACCCTAGAACACAGTGCAAGTTTCATGGTTAGCAACAATCCATTTACAGGTATTCTACTCAAATATGATGATAGAAGTGAGCCTACACATCTTAAAGTACAGATCAAAACACTGAAAGCACAGAATGAATAAAAATAAATGTTTCATTGAAGCCACCAGTTTTTAAATTTGGTTTACCAATGCAATGGAATTCCAGTATAACAAAATAACTTGAACATTAATTTAAAGTTCACTATAACAGTATGGGAATAGTTATTTGTCTAGAAATATAATTTGTTGCCAATATGATTTGTTTGCGATTTTTAGTTTCAAAATATGCAAATTCTAAATAGTGAAATCTAAAATATTATCAATGTCTCCACTATGTTGATTTTTTGTTGTTGGTGTGCAGAAGTTCTCTAGTTTGATGTAATCTCCTTTTCTTATTTTTGCTTTTGTTGCCAGTACTTTGGGGTCATAGCAAAAAAAATCATTGCCCAGACCAATGTCATAAAGCTTTTCCCTGTTTTTCCTTCTAGCAGTTTTACGGTTTCATAGTCTTATGTTTAACTCCATTTTGAGTTGATTTTTGTACATAGCGTGAGATGAGAATCTAATTTCATCCTTCTGCATGTGGATATCCAGTTCTCCCAGCACCATTTATTGACAGATTGCCCTTTCCTCACTGTGTTGGCATTGTGTTTTGGCACCTGTGTCAAAACTCAATGGTCAGTAAACGTGTGGATTTATTTCTGGGCACTTTATTCTGTTTCCTTGGTCTATGTATCTGTTTTTCTGCCAGTACCAGGTTGTTTAATTACTTGTTTGTAGCAGATTTTCAAATCGGGTAACAGGTTTTCTAATCATGATGCCTCTGGCTTTGTTCTTTTTGGTTCAAGATTGCTTTGACTATTCAGGGTCTTTTGTGGTTCCACATGAATTTTAGAATTTTTTTTTCTATCTCTATAAAAAATGTAATTGGAATTGTGATAAGGAATGCATGGAATCTGTGCATTGTTTTGGGTAATGTGGACATTTAAAAAATAGTAATTCTTCCAATCCATGAGCATGGGATATCTTTCCATTTATTTACCACTTCTTCAAATTATTTGATCAGTGTCTTGTAGTTTCCAGTTTAAAAATCTTTTATGTACTTGAGTAAATTTATTCTTACATATTTTTGTAGCTACTATAAATGGGATTGTTTGCTTGATTTCTTTTCAGATGTGTTGCTACTGTACAGAAATGCTGATTTTTGTATGTTGATTTTTATTATGCAACTTTACTGAATTCATTATTAGTTCTAATAGTTTTTATGGATCCTCAGGATTTTTCATATATAACATCATGTGATCTGCCAACAGAGACCATTTAACTTCTTCCTTTCTGACTTGGGTACTTTTTACAGGCATCTCTCTGAGATATTGCAAGTTCAGTTTCAGACCACCAGAATACAGCAAATGTAGCAAGAAAGCAAGTCACACAATTTTTATTTCCCAGTGCATATAAAAGTTATGTTTATACTCAACTGTAGTCTATTCAATAACTTTATGTCTAAAAAACTTAATTGAAAAATATACTACTGCTAAAAAATGCTAACAATCATCTGAATCTTCAGTATGTCATAATCTTTATGCTAGTGGAAGGTCTTGCATTGATATTGGTGGCTGCTAACTGATCAAAGTTGTGGTTGCCAAAGGCTAGGGTGGCGGTGGCAATTTCTTAAAATAAGACAATAATGAGTTTTGATGCATCAATTAACTCTGTCTTTCATGAAAGATTTCTCTGTAGCATGTGATGCTGTTTGAAGACATCTTATCCACAGAACTTCTTTCAAAATTGAAGTCAATTCTCTCAAACTCTGCGTTTTATCAAATAAATTTATGTAATATGCTAAATCCTTTATTGTCCTTTCAACAATGTCCACAGAATCTTCACAAAATTCCATCTCAGGAAACTACTTTCTTTGTTCATTCATAAGAAGCAACCCCTCATCCACTAGTTTTTTCAGTTTTTTCATAAGATTACAGAAATTCAGTAACATCTTCAAACTCGACTTCTAATTCTCTTGCTATTTCTACCACATCTGCAGTTACTTCCTCCACTGAAGTCTCAAATTCCTCGTAGTCATCCATGAGAGCTGGAATCAACTGCCTGCAAACTCCTGTTAATGCTGATGTTTTGACCTCCTCCCATAAATCCTAGTGGTATCTAGAATGGTGAATCATTTCCAGAAGGTTTTCAATTTCCTTTGCCTAGATCCATCAGAGAAAATAACTATATAAAGCAGCTATAATGCTATGAAATGTATTTCTTAAGTAATAAGACTTGTAAGTTCAAATTATTCCTTGGTCCATGGGCTGCAGAATGGTTGTTGTGTTAGCAGGCATGAAAACAACATTAAATCTCCTTGTGCATCTCCCTCAGGCCTGTTGGGTGACCAGGTGCATTGTCAATAAGCAGTAATATTTGAAAAGGAATCTCTTTTTTTTCTGGGCGGTAGTTCTCAACAATGGGCTTAAAATACTCAGAAAACCATACTATAAATATATGTGCTGTCATAATGGCTGTACTCATAGGCAGAGTAGATTTAGCATAATTCTGAGGATTTTCAGGGTTGTATTCAAGCACTGGGTTCAACTTAAAGTCACCAGCTGCATTTGCCTCTAACAAGAGAGTCAGCCTGTTCTTTGAAGCTTTGGAGCCTGGCATTGACTACTTTCTAGCTAGGAAAGTCCTAGATGGCATTTTCTTCCAGTAGAAATCTGTTTTGTCTCCCTTGAAAATCTGTTGTGTAGTATAGCCACTTTCATCAATGATCATAGCTAGATCTTCTAGATAACTTCCTGCAGCTTCTATAGCAGCACTTGCTACTTCATCCTGCAGTTTTCATGTTATGGAAATGGCTTCTTTCCTTAATCCTCAAACCTCTGCTACCTTCCAACTTCTCTTCCGGAGCTTCCTCACCTCCCTTCAGCCTTCACAAAACTTAAAAGAGTTAGGGGTTTGCTTTGGATTAGGTGTGTTACAAGAGTGTTGAGGCTGGTTTGATCTATCCAGATTAAACTTTCTCCATATCTTCAATAAGGCTGTTTTGCTTCAAAAAAAATCATTCATATGTTCACTGGTATGGCACTGTTAATTTCCTTCACGAATTTTTCCCTTGCATCCACAACCTCACTAACTGTTTGGTGCAAGAGGCCTAGCTTTCAGCATATCCCAGCATATTTCAATATGCCTTCCTCACTAAGCTTAATCATCTGTAGCTTTTGATTCAAAAGGAGACACATGTAATTCTTCCTTTCATTTGAACACTTAGGAACCAATGTAGGGTTATCAATTGGCCTAATTGTAATATTATTGTGTCTCAGGGAATAGGAAGGCCTAAGGAGGGTGAGAGAGCTGGGAGAATGGCTGGTCGGTGGAGTAGTCAGCATACACACAATACTTATCAATTAAGTTTACCATCTTACCTGGGCACAGGGCATGGTGTACCCCAAAACAATTACAATAGTAATGTCAAAGATCACTGATCACAGATCACCATAACAGATAATCATAATAATGAAAAGTTAGAAATAGTATGAGAATTACCCAAATGGGACATAGATACATGAAATAAGCACATGCTGCTGGAAAAATGGCACTGATAGACTCGCTGGACATAGGGTTGCCACAAAACTTTAATTTGTAAAAATTGCAATATCTAGGCTGGGTGCGGTGGCTCATGCCTATAATCCCAGCATTTTGGGAGGCCAAGGCAGGTGGATCACTCAAGCTCAGGAGCTCAAGACCAGTCTGGGCAACATGATGAAACCTCATCTCTACAAAAAATGCAAAAATCAGCTGAGCATGGTGACAAAACCCTGCAGTCCCAGCTATCTGAAGGCTGAGGTGGGAGAACCACTTGAGCCTGGGAAGCAGAGGTTGCAGTGAGCTGAAATTGTACTACTGCACCCCAGCCTGGGTGACAGAGTGAGACCCTGTCTTTAATTTAAAAAAAATCTGCAAAGCACAACAAAGCAAAGTGCAATAAAACAAGGATGCCTGTGTTTCTTTGTCTTGTCTAACTGCTCTGTCTACAACTCCAGTATTATTCCAGTATTATGTTGAGTGAAAGCAGTAAGTGTGGGCCTCCTTATCTTGTTCCTATGATTAGAGGAAAAGCTTTCAACTTCTCACCATTGAGTTTGGGTATTTGTCATCTATGGCCTCTATTGTGCTGAGGGAAGAGACAACTAATGGATTGTATTTGCAAACCATGAACCTGACAGGGAGCTAATATCCAAAATACATAAAGAACTCAAACAACTCAATAGTAAGAAAACCTATAAGCCTGATTTTTTTAAATGGGCAAAGGACCTGAATAGATATTTCTCATGTAAGTGGCTGACAAGTCATTCTCACCATCATTAATCATCACAGAAATGTAAATTAAAGCCACAATGAGACATTCCTTCACACCAGTTAGGACGGCTATTATCAAAAAGACAAAAGCTAAGTGTTGGTGAGGATGTGGAGAAAAAGGGAACCCTTGCACACTGTTGGTGGGGATGTAAATTAATAAAGCCATTATGGAAAATAGTACGACATTCCTTTGACAAAATTAAAAATAGAACTACCATGATTTAGCCATCCCAATACCAGATAGACATCCAAAGAATATGAAATCAGCATGTCAAAGAGATACCTGTACTCCCATATTCACTGCAGCACTATTCACAATAGCCAAGATATGAAATCAACCTAAGTGTACATAAATGAATGAAGGAATAAAGAAAATGTGGCATACATACACAATGCAATACTATTCAGCCTTACAAAAGAAGAAAATCACGTCATTTGAAACAACACAGATGAATCTGGAGGACATTATGTTAAGTGAAATAAGCCAGGCACAAAAAGACAAATATTGTATGACCTCACTTATTTGTGGAATCTAAAAATGTTGAACTCAGAAACAGAGAGTAAAATGGAGCTTGCTAGAGTTTGGGGGATAAGATATTTGTCAAATGACATAAAATTTCAGGGAGAATAAGTTCAAGAGATCTACTGCACACCATGGTGGTTACAGTTAATAACGATATGTTACAGACTTGAAAATTGCTAGGCTGGGCATGGTAGCTCACGCCTGCAATCTCAGCACTTAGGGAGGTTGAGGCAGGGGAATTTGAGATCAGGAGTTTGAGAGCAGCCTGAACAACACAGTGAAACCTCATCCTACCAAAAAAAATAAAAAATTAGCTGGGCATGATGGCATGTGCCTATAATTCCATCTACTTGGGAGGATTACTTGAACCCAGGAGGTCAAGGCTGCAGTGAGCCATGACTGCACCACTGTACTCCAACCTGGGCAACAGAACAAGTCCCTGTTTCAAAAAAGAAAAGGAAAATTGCTAAAAGAATAGACGTTAAGTGTTCTCATTACAAAAAAATGGTAAGTATGTGAAGGAATACCTATGTTACATAGCTTGTTTTAGCCACTCCACAATGTACAGCTACATCAAAACATCATCTGTATACCATAAATACATATGACTTTTACTTGTCAATTAAACAAATTATTAAAGTCTCACGTTATGCATAAAATTTTAAAAATGTAAATATGCCATAATTTTTAAAAATGCAAAGATTTCAAAATTGGTAAACCAAAGGAATTACAAACTGTGTTTATGCTGTACCACATGGTGGTACCAAATGATGTAGTGTACAAAGACCCACAGACTTAGTAGTATGGAAATGGAGTCTGTAAATCATTTTAATCACTATTGTGCTGTCTCTTTTAACAGCCAATACTCCCAGGTTAAAATCTTTTACAAATTCTATAATAATGGCATCCATACATTCAGTGATGCTGAAAAACATAACCAAAAATCAATAACTTTTGAACCACTGCCAAAATATACCATGCTGTTAATTTAAGTGCAGACTCACAGCTATTAGAGATAATCCTAAGATACAAACACAGCATCAAAACAACAATAAGATATGATGGCTGTAGATTTATAAACTATGAAGACAACCTCCCTGCTTTTTTAAGAGAAAACAAGTCCTGAATGATACGCTTTGTGAATTATATGAGTTCTTCAAGGCACTACCTTGGCAATAAACACGACTGCTACCCTGAATTTTCAACCTTGCCACAAAGAGTGAAGCCTGAAGGGCGCATTCCCAATTACTACACTTCTTTCAGGTGTTTTACCCTTACGTTACTTTTTATTCAAAGAAAAATGAGAAAATATTGACGTATTTAAACCACGGTAAGTACCTAACAGCTCTCTGTCTTCTATTTAAAGACTGTGCTGCCAAATCCATCACTGAAAAAGGTATTTGCCAATGCTTCTCCAGTAATTCTGCGATGGAAACCGCCTGTAGAAAATCTCTACTGGTATTAATTTTGCAATCCTATGGAGCCTCATGTTAACAAAATAAAAATGTATTATGCTTGCTCTTTTTATATGGCAGGTGTGGACAGCTTTGAAAAGCTACTTGTTTACTTGTGGCTGCCATAGCTGCCTCTCTAAATTATCCAGTGAAAACAAATATTGACTTTAAAAAAAAAAAAAAAGTAACCCAAACAGTGAATGGGATATAAAATGTTATTGAGTCAAAACAATTTAACGAGCATTTGGATGCCTACTATGTGCAATGCCATAAGCCAGATATAAGCCTAAAGCTTTCACCAAATGAGCTATTTGATATGCTCTCCAATAAGCTACTCTACTATGAACTCTGAAGCTCAGTTGTGTGTCCTGCTGAGTGACAATGGCCAGCACAATCTACTTGGCCTTTTTTCTTATTCACTCCTGGACAAGAAATTTGTCTTACCCACTCTTTTTTATCCAAAATTACCTCCAAGAGGCAACGTTGCTAAAATTCCTTTTTCTTTTCTTTCTGAGACAAAGTGACACTTTGTCACCCAGGCTAGAGTGCAGGGGTGCAATCATAGCTCACTGCAGCCTTGACCTCCCTGGGCTCAAGCGATCCTCCCACCTCAGCCTCCCGAGTAGCTCGGACCACTGATGAGTGCCACCATGCCCAGTTCATTTTTGTCTTGTAGAGATGGAGTTTCGCCATGTTTCAGGGAGGCTGGTTTCCAACTCCTGAACTCAAGCCATCCACCTGCCTCAGCCTCCCAAAGTACCGGGATTGTAGGCATGAGCCACTGCACCTGGCTGCTCAAATTCTTATCATGACATTTCTTTCATTGTGTTAACGCTTTTCTAAGATGGAATTTTACCTTCACCACTCTCAATTCTACTCTAAAACTGTTTAATTGCTAACTTCTCTCTCCTGGTAAGTCTGCTTTACAAATAACATTCCAAACTATGAGGCCCAAATAAACTCAGTTGGGTTTACAAGAATGGCTTTGGCATTTCCCAAATGCCTAGGAGCAGTCATTCCTCTTCCTAACAGTCCTATTACCCCTTCAACCCCTAATGATTTATAGAATACCAACATTGCCTCTTAATATAAGTATCAAGATCTTGAGGTTTCACCATGATTTCTAGTGGTCTTTTCACAATGTCCCTGCCCGGGATTCAAACCTGAGGTTTCAGGACCCCTTAAGGGGTCGACGGACAGAATTTGGGGAAATGGGGTGCTGAACTTGGATGAGATAAAAAATTACATCTTTATTCCATTAACCCCCAACAAAAATGTAATATTTCTTTCAACGATGAATACAAGCACTAAAATGCAGTAGTAGTAGCAGTACCCGCAAACTTGTCATCAAAAGAAATCGAATACTTTCTTCATCTCATATCTCAGTTATTGCAGATATGTTGAAGTGTCACTGAATGCTCATCACTACTTCAAATTATAGTAGTTTTGAGGCCTGCTGCAAGATCTTTTTTTTCATTTTTATTTTTAGTTCTGGGGTACATGTGCAGGACGTACAGGTTTGTTACATATGTAAACATGTGCCCTGGTGGTTTGCTACACCTATCAATCCATCACCTAGGTATTAAGCCCAGTATGCATGAGCTAATTTTCCTAATGCTATCACTCCCCAAACCCCACCTCCAACAGGTCCCAGTGTATGTTGTTCCCCTCCCTGTGTCCATGTGTTCTCATTGTTCAGCTCCCATGTGTAAGTGAGGACATGCAGCGTCATCCATGTCCCTGCAAAGGACATTATCTCGTTCCTTTTTACGGCTGCATAGTATGGCCATCAATGATAGACTGGATAAGGAAAATGTGGTACATATACAAGATCTTTTTAAATGTGTTAATAAAGTACAAATATTACTCTATCACACTTGTTTTTAATATCTGATCATTTTATTTCAATATAATTGGTCTCCTTTGTTCTACTTCTGATTTTATTTTATAAACATAATTATGAGAAGGGTCCATCAGCTTCACCACCCTGCTAAAGGGATCCATGAGTCAGAGAAAGAACTCCAGTGGTATGCCACAGTGATCATGCCCAAGTACTAGGAAGGAAGCAGAAAGCTGGAGAGGCTAAATAACTGCCCTAAGTTATTTTTAAAAAAAAAAAAAAAAGTAACAACAACAACATAGATCATTTGTGAATACTTCCTATAATTTTTTCTATTACTGCTGTAACAAATTACCACAAATTTAGTGGCTTAAAATGATGTAAATTTATGATGGTTCTGCATGTCACAAGTCCAGAATGGGTTTAACTGGGCTAACCTCAAGGTGTCCACAGGTCTGCATGCCTTCTGGAGGCCCTAAGGGAAAATTATTTCTTTGCCTTTCCCAGCTTCTGAAACAGGCTGCCCATGTTGCTTGGCTTGTGCCCCTGTTCCATCTTAAAAGTACATCACTCCGACCTCTGTTTCCATCATCATATCTCCTCTCTGATTCCACCTCTCCTGCCTCCTCCTTTCATGTAAAAGGACCTTGGTGATGACAGTGGGTCCGTTTACTTAATCCAGGATCATTTCCCCATCTCAAGATCGTTCGTTACATCTGCAAAGCCCTTTTCACCATGTAAGGTAAACATGTTCATAGGTTCCAAGGATTCAAATGTGCATCTCCTTAAAGGACCATTATTGAACCTACCACACACTAAATACCAGAAATTACGCTTTATGTGACACAGAATGCAATGTTTTTGGAAATATCTTCAGGCTCACAGATGACAATTTTGAAGCTCTGACTTCAGAATTCAAGGTCACGCAGGCAGCAAGTGGCAGAACTAGGATTCAGTCATTTTAGCTACCAGACTCTAACAGCAGCTACTTTTAAGCACCTACTATGAATCAGGCATTTTACACGTACAGGATTTTCTTACCTTTAATTTCTAAACTCGCTGTCCAATGCTTGCTTGGTCAACTCTCACTTACCTCTTGGGTGCAAAGTTTAATGCTTTTTTTAATTTTTATTAAGTTCTGGGGTACATGTACAGGACATGCAGGTTACCTAGGTAAACATGTGCCATGGTGGTTTGCTGCATAGATCATCCCATCACCTAAGTATTAAGGCCAACATGCATTAGCTATTTTTCTTCAGACTCTCCGCCCGCTGCTGCCTGACAGGTCCTAGCATGTGATGTTTCCTCCTTGTGTCCATCTCTTCTCATTGTTCAGCTCCCACTTATAAGTGAGAACATGCAGCGTCTGGTTTTGTTTCTGTGTTAGTTTGCTGGGGATAATGGCTTCCAGCTCCAGCCATATCCCTGCAAAGGACATGATCTCAGTCCTTCTTATGGCTGCAAAGTATTCCATAATGTATATGTACTACATTTTCTTTATCCAGTCTATCATTGATAGGCATTTGGGTTGACTCCAACCTCATTACTGGGTATATACCCAAAGGAATATAAATTATTCTATTATAAAGATACATGCATGTGTATGTTCATTACAGCACTATTACAAAAGCAAAGTAACACTTTCTTTAGTGGCCTTCTGAGGCCTTCACTAGAGTGTGTGCAGTCACGGAATTGTATTTTTATTTATTCAATATTAACCTTACCTTAATGAACACATTTCAGGATAGGGAGAATAAAAAGGAGAGGCTCACTGAGCAGCTTCTTTACTCTTTAATAAACCTAGTCTCCAGCATAACTCATAAGAATGAAAATGCAACCTTTGAAAGGACAGCTTTTCCCTATGTGTGAAGGCCTTCCAAAAGGTATCTCAGGTCAAATCTGTGAATATTCTGCCCTTCTATGCAAGGCTCCATCTTGGAGTCTATTGAAGACACAATAGAGGTGTCTATCCCTCCTCTCAGACAGCTTAAAACCTAAGGGATGTGGAGAGGGAATAAGTAAAACTTCATCAGTTCAAACATGATTCAGGCAGAGAGAGCAACACTGTCAGTTACCCAGGCCAAAGGTCAACATCACAACGAGGTTTTTCATAATAAAAGAAGCCAAACTAGGGGGACCGTCAGAACAGGTGAGAATGCTGCAGAGAGCTCTAGAGAATGAAGTAAGTTTTGCAAGGTGAGCAAGGGCTGTTGAGCATTAAATAAAAATTAAAAAGCACAGAGGCTGGAAATCATGGCATAGGGCAGGAAAGTCTTATCTGCACGGAAGGGAGAAGGTGCTATAAATTGGAAGGCCCAGACTTCAGACGCCAGCTCTGCCGCTACCTGTGTAACCATAGGTATTTGATTACACCAAGATTTCTTATGCATAAAAAGGGATAATAAGAAGGCTAACTCAGAAAGATATTATGCAAAATAAGTAAAATAATGTAAGTGAGCATGCGAGCATGCACAAATGTTCATCTGAATTTGAGGGTAGGATAGTAGGCAGAGAGGATCACCTGGCAAGGAAGAGGAAGAAGAGGCACAAAATAGTATTATAAACAATGTAAGGAGGCTCAAGAATGAAGAGAACCCACATTCCTTCTGAAAGTTTAATACTTTTCTACTCCAACCTCTTTCTTACTCAGGAATATTATGAGAACAATCAGATATGAGAAGAAATAACAGGTCTTGTATAATTTCAAAAAATTTCTATTTTTTGATTATTGTACTTTAAGTTCTAGGATACACGTACACAACATGCAAGTTTTTTACATAGGTATACATGTGCCATGTTGGTGTGCTGCATCCATCAACTCCTCATTTACATTAGGTATTTCTCCTAACGCTATCCCTCCCCCAGCCCCCCACTCCCAACAGGCCCCCTGTGTGTAATGTTCCTCTCTCTGTGTCCATGCGTTCTCATTATTCAACTCCCACTTATAAGTGAGAACATGTGGTGTTTGGTTTTCTGTCCTTGTGATATTTTGCTGAGAATGATGGTTTCCAGCTTCACCCATGTCCCTGCAAAAATACATGAACTAATCCTTTTTATGGCTACATAGTATTCCACGGTGTATATGTGCCACATTTTCTTTATCCAGTCTATTATCGATGGACATTTGGGTTGGTTCCAAGTCTTTGCTATTATGAATAGTGCCACAAAAACATACGTGTGCACGTGTCTTTATAGAAGTATTTATAATCCGTTGGGTATATACACAGTAATGGGATTGCTGGGTCAAATGGTATTTCTGGTTCTAGATCCTTGAGGAATTGTCACACTGTCTTCCACAATGGTTGAAATAATTTACACTCCCACCAACAGTGTAAAGACCTTCCTATTTCTCCACATCCTCACCAGCATCTGTTGTTTCCTGATGTTTTAGTGATCGTTATTCTAACTGGTGTGAGATGGTATCTCATTGTGGTTTTCATATGGATTTCGATGATGGCAAGAGATGATGGGCATTTTGGCATATGTCTGTCAGCTGCATAAATGTCTTTTTTTGAGAAGAGTCTGTTCATATCCTTTGCCCACTTTTTAATGGGGTTGGTTTTTTCTTGTAAATTTGTTTAAGTTCTTTGTAGATTCTGGATATTAGCCCTTTGTCAGATGGAGAGATTGCAAAAATTTTCTCCCATTCTATAGGTTGCCTATTCACTCTGATGGTAGTTGCTTTTCCTGTGCAGAAGCTCTTTAGTTTAATTAGATCCCATTTGTCAATTTTGGCTTTTGTTGCTATTGATTTTGGTGTTTTAGTCATGAAGTCCCTGCCCATACCCATGTCCTGAATGGTATTACCTAGGTTTTCTTCTAAGGTTTTTATGGTTTTAGGTCTTTCATTTAAGTCCTTAATCCATGTTGGGTTAATTTTTGTGTAAGGTGTAAGAAAGGGATACAGTTTCAGCTTTCTACATATAGCAAGCCAGTTTTCCCAGCACCATTTATTAAATAGGGAATCCTTTCCCCATTGCTTGTTTTTGTCAGGTTTGTCAAAGATCAGATGGTTGTAGATGTGTAGTGCTATTTCTGAGGGCTCTGTTCTGTTCCATTGCTCTATATATCTGTTTTGGTACCAGTAACATGCTGTTTTGGTTACTGTAGCTTTGTATTGTAGTATAGTTTGAAGTCAGGTAGCGTGATGCCTCCAACTTTGTTCTTTTTGCTTAGAATTTTCTTGGCTATGCAGGCTCTTTTTTGGTTCCATACAAACTTTAAAGTAGTTTTTTCCAAATCTGTGAAGTAAGTCAGTGGTAGCTTGATGGGGATAGCATTGAATCTATAAATTACCTTGGGCAGTATGGCCATTTTCATGATACTGATTCTTTCTATCCATGAGCATGGAATGTTCTTCCATTTGTTTGTGTCCTCTTTTATTTCATTGAGCAATGGTTTGTAATTCTCTTTGAAGAGGTCCTTCACATCCCTTTAAGTTGGATTCCTAGGTATTTTATTCTCTTTGAGGCAACTGTGAATGGGAGTTCACTCATGATTTGGCTCTCTGTCTGTTATTGGTGTATAGGAATGCTTGTGATTTTTGCACATTGATTTTGTATCCTGAGACTTGGCTGAAGTTGCTTATCATCTTAAGGAAATTTGGGCTGAAAAGATGAGGTTTTCCAAATATACAATAATGTCATCTGCAGAGACAATTTGACTTCCTCTTTTCCTTAATTTGAATACCCTTCATTTCTTTCTCTTGACTGATTGCCCTGGCCAGAACCTCCAATACTATGTTGAATAGGAGTGGTGAGAGAGGGCATCCTTGTTTTGTGTCAGTTTTCAAAGAGAATGCTTCCCATTTTTGCCCATTCAGTATGATATTGGCTGTGGGTTTGTCATAAATAGCTCTTATTATTTTGAGATATATTCCATCAATACCTGGTTTATTAAGAGTTTTTAGCATGAAAAGCTGTTGAATTTTGTCAAAGGCCTTTTCTGCATCTATTGAGACAATCATGTGGTTTTTGTCATTGTTTCTGTTTAAGTGATGGATTATAGTTATTGATTTGCATGTGTTGAACCAGTCTTGCATCCCAGGGATGAAGCCAACTTGATTGTGGTGAATTAGCTTTTCGATATGCTGCTGGATTTGGTTTGCCAGTATTTTATTGAAGATTTTTGCATCGATATTCATCAGGGATAATGGCCTGAAATTTTCTTTTTTTGTTGTGTCTCTGCCAGGTTTTGGTATTAGGATGATGCTGGCCTCATAAAATGAGTTAGGGAGGAGTCCCCCTTTTTCTATTTTTTTGAATAGTTTCAGAAGGAATGGTACCTGCTCCTCTTTGTACCTCTGGTAGAATTTGGTAGTGAATCCATCTGGTCCTGGGCTTTTTTTGGTTGGTAGGCTATTAATATCTGCCTCAATTTCAGAATGTGTTATTGGTCTATTCAGGGATGCAACTTGTTTTTGGTTTAGTCTTAGGAGTGTGTATGTGTCGAGGAATTTATCCATTTCTTCTAGATTTTCTAGTTTATTTGTGTAGAGATGTTTATAGTAGTCTCTGATGGCAGTTTATATTTCTGTGGGATCAGTAGTGATACCCCTTTTATCATTTTTTATTGCATTTACTTGATTCTTCTCTCTTTTCTTCTTTATTAGTCTTGCTAGCGGCCTATCAATTTTGTTGATCTTTTCAAAAAATCAGCTCCTAGATTCATTGATTATTTGAAGGGTTTTTTGTGTCTCTATCTCCTTCAGTTCTGCTCTGATCTTAGTTTTTTCTTGTCTTCTGTTAGCTTTTGAATTTGTTTGCTCTTGCTTCTCTACTAGTTCTTTTAATTGTGATGTTAGGTTGTCAATTTTAGATCTTTCCTGCTTTCTCTTGTGGACATTTAGTGCTATAAACTTCCCTCAACATACTGCTATAAATGTGTCCCAGAGATTCTGGTATGTTGTGTCTTTATTCTCATTGGTTTCAAAGAACATCTTTATTTCTGCCTTCATTTCATTAGTTACCCAGTAGTTATTCGATGAGCAGGAGCAGGTTGTTCAGTTTGCATGTAGTTGTGCGGTTTTGAGTGAGTTTCTTAATCCTGAGTTCTAATTTGATTGCACTGTGGTCTGAGAGACAGTTTGTTGTGATTTCTGCTCTTTTACATTTGCTGAGGAGTGTTTTACTTCCAATTATGTGGTCACTTTTAGAATAAGTGAGATGTAGTACTGAGAAGAATGTATATTCTGTTGATTTGGGGTGGAGAGTTCTGTAGATGTCCACTTGGTCCAGAGTTGAGTTCAAGTCCTGAATATCCTTGTTAATTTTCTGTCCCATTGATCTGTCTAATATTGACAATGAGGTGTTAAAGTCTCCCATTATTATGGTGTAGGAGTCTAAGTCTCTTTGTAGGACTCTAAGGACTTGCTTTATGAATCTGGGTGTTCTTGTATTGGGTGCATATGTATTTAGGATAGTTAGTTCTTCTTGTTGAATTGATCCCTTTACCATTATGTAATGGTCTTCTTTGTCTCTTCTTATCTTTGTTGGTTTAAAGTCTGTTTTATCAGAGACCAGGATTGCAACCCATGTTTTTTCCTGCTTTCCATTTGCTTGGTAGATCTCCTCCATCTCTTTATTTTGAGCCTATGTGTGTGTTTACACACGAGATGGGTCTCCTGAGTACAGCACACCAATAGGTCTTTATCCAATTTGCTTGTCTGTCACTTTTAACTGGGGCATTTAGCCCATTTACATTTAAAGTTAATATTGTTACATGTGAATTTGATCCTGTCATTATGATGCTAGCTGGTAATTTCACCCATTAATTGATGCAGTTTCTTCATAGTGTCAATGGTCTTTACAATTTGGCATGTTTTTGCAGTGGCTGGTACCGGTTGTCCCTTTCCATGTTTACTGCTTCCTTCAGGAGCTCTTGTAAGGCAGGCCTGGTGGTTATAAAATCTCTCAGCATTTGCTTGTCTGTAAAGGATTTTATTTCTCCTTCACTTATGAAGCTTAGTTTGGCTGGATATCAGATTCTGGGTTGAAAATTGTTTCTTTAAGAATGTTGAATATTGGCCTCCACTCTCTTCTGGATTCTAGGGTTTCTTGCTGAGAGATCTGCTGTTAGTCTGATGGGCTTCCCTTTGTGGGTAACCCGACCTTTCTCTCTGGCTGCCCTTAACATTTTTTCCTTCGTTTCAACCTTAGTGAATCTGACAATTGTATGTCTTGGGGTTGCTCTTCTTGAGGAGTTTCTTTGTGGTGTTCTCTGTATTTCCTGAATGTGAATGGTGGCCTGCCTTGCTAGGTTGAGAAGTTCTCCTGGATAATATCCTGAAGAGTGTTTTCTAACTTGGTTCCATTCTCCCCATCACTTTCAGGTACACCAATCAAATGTAGATTTATTCTTCTCACATAGTCCCATATTTCTTGGAGTCTTTGTTCATTTCTTTTCACTCTTTCTTCTCTATTGTCTTCTCACTTTATTTCATTAATTTGATCTTCAGTTGCTGATATCCTTTCTTCCTCTTGATCAAATTAGCTATTGAAGCTTGTGTATGCTTCCTGAAGTTCTCGTACTGTGGTTTTCAGCTCCATCAGGTCATTTAAGCTCTTCTCTACACTGGTTATTCCAGTTAGCCATTCGTCTAACCTTTTTTCAAGGTTTTTAGCTTCCTTGTGATGGGTTAGAACATGCTCCTTTAGCTCGGAGGAGTTTGTTATTACCTACCTTCTGAAGCCTATTTCTGTCCACTCATCAAACTCATTCTCCATCCAGTTTTGTTCCCTTGCTGGTGAGGAGTTTTGTTCCTTTGGAGGAGAAGAGGCGCTCTGATTTTCGGAATTTTCAGCCTTTCTGCTCTGGTTTCTCCCCATTTTTGTGGTTTCATCTACCTTTGGCCTTTGATGTTAGTGACTTACAGATGGGATTTTGGTGTGGATGTCCTTTTTGTTGATGTTGATGCTATTCCTTTCTGTTTGTTAGTTTTCCTTCTAAGAGATAGGCCCCTCAGCTGCAGGTCTGTTGGAGTTTGCTGGAGGTCCACTCCAGGCCGTATTTGCCTGGGTATCACCACCAGAGGCTGCAGAAAAGCAAGTATTGCTGCCTGATCCTTCCTCTGAAAGCTTCACCCCAGAGGGGCACCTACCTGTACAAGGGTCTGTTGGCCCTTACTGGGAGGTGCCTCCCAGTCAGGCTACACAGAGTTCAGGGACCCACTTGAGGAGGCAGTCTGTCTGCTATCGGAGCTTGAACACCATGCTGGGAGAAACACTGCTCTCTTCAGAGCTGTCAGGCAGGGACGTTTAAGTTTGCAAAAGCTGCCTGCTGCCTTTTGTTCAGATATGCGCTGCCCCCAGAGGTGGAATCTAGAGAGGCAGTAGGCCTTGCTAAGCTGTGATGGGCTCTGCCCAGTTCAAGCTTCCCTGCCACTTTGTTTATTCTGTGAACACAGAACTGCCTACTCGAGCCTCAGCAATGGGAGACGCCCCTCCCCCCGCCAATCTCCAGCATCCCAGGTCAATCTCAGACTTCTGCGCTACCAGCGAGCAAGGCTCCATGAGCACAGGACCTGCCAAGCCAGGCACGGGAGGGAATCTCCTGGTCTGCCTGTTGTAAAGACCATGGGAAAAGCATAGTATTTGGGCAGGAGTTTACCCTTCCTCCAGGTACAGTCACTCACAGCTTCTCTTGGCTAGGAAAGGGAAATCCCCTGACCCCTTGTACTTCCCCAGGTGAGGCAATGCCCCACCCTGCTTCAGTTCGCCCTCTGTGGGCTGCACCCACTGTCCAACCAGTCCCAGTGAGATGAACCAGGTACCTCAGTTGGAAATGCAGAAATCACCCATCTTCTGCATTAGTCTCACTGGAAGCTATAGACCGGAGCTGTTCCTATTTGGCCATCTCGGAACGGACTATAAAAAATTCCTATTTTAAAGAAAGTTACCTATTCCTCAAAACACCACAGAATGCAGATTCAGTGAACATACAGCCAGAGTCTAGAATCTTCCATGCATGAAAATGGAGTTTACGTGAAATCCAACACTTAACTTTATTGTAGCATGTCTGAGAAGCTCCAATAAAAGGACCAATATAAAGATTATTTTGACTACCTAAAGTATTTAGACACAGGGATAAAAGGTAAAAACAAGTTTTTCTAAAAATAAGTCCAATAAGAATGAACAGTCAATAGTCTTTTTTAATTTAAATAGCATGTAAATACTTAATTTGGTTGGAAGAATCATTTTCTTTTCATAACTTTGAATAAAAGTTTTTCTTAACTGACATCCACTCTTAGCACCCTATCAACAACAAACACTTTCACAGATAAGTTTGAAAAATGAATAAATGAACCGATCACCCCTTTCGGTTTATTGTTTCACAGAATACAGCAGAGGAATATGTGGCCAGTGTCAAAGTCATACTGTGCTCTTACTACTCCAAGTTAGAAGAACTTAGGGAATTGCTCTCTTTAAGTTTCAGTTGTCTCAACTGTGAAATGTTGACCAAAATGTGAAGATTCAGTGAAACAATTAGTGTAAAGCCCCTAACACTCAGTTGGAGGGGAGAGGCAAACACCTATTCCCAACTCTTCATGCTCCATTAGCCAGAGTTGATGCTCCCCCTGACTTCTCTCCCCAAACCTCAGGAGCGCCTCCACAGAGTAAGAGGAATGACTTATATAACTGGTTGATTGGCAAGTTTGGAGAAAAGGAACCTAGCATTCAAAGATCATTCCCTGGTAGGATCCCTTTTAGGGTCTGCCTGCGTGAGCAGAGGCCAACATTCTGATCTGTTCAGTTCCATGTAGTAATGAACCTACCCTGCTAGGAACATCCTGAAAATACTGCTTTAGCCATGCCTGGTAGAATAAACTATGACCAAGTCCACTTTCCCACAGACACAAAGCCATTGTCTCTACTCCTGCTATTATCAATTATACAGCTGAAATTTCAGCTCTCTATCTATATAACTTTTTGTTAATTTATCTGTTGGTTCTAAACTCAGATATGGAAAATTGTGTCGTTTACTGTGCTCATACAACCCAACAATCAATACAAAACACCAATAGCTATTACTATCATTATCATCACCATCATCATCATCTTCTATATCCTCCTACTGCATCTTCACCGTCTTATATCTTTTTTGACATCTCCATTTGGATAGCTAATAGGCATTTCAACCAACATATCCGAAATCAAACTTCTGATTTCCTCTTTCACCTCCCACACCTATTCCTCCCCTACACCTCCTCATCTCAGAAACAACAACCCCTTCTTTCTGGCTGCTCAAGCCAAAAAGACTGGCATCTCTCTTGATCCCCCTCTTTCTCTTACACTCTCCATCCCATCTGTCAGCAAAATGGCACTGGTTCTATTTCACATTTTCACAGTCTACTCCGTTCTTACTACCTCTGCTGCTATTCCCTTTTCCCCACCCACCCTCGCTTCCTGACAGTATTACTTTCAAAGCCTCCCAACGAGTCTCTGTTTCTGCTCCTGCCCTCCTATGTAAAGTGTAGGTCAGATTATGTCTCCCCCTGCTCAAAACCCTCTAATATATGGTCATCCTACTCAGGATAGAAGCCAAAGTCTTCACAATGGCCTACACTCATGGGGGCGGGAAGTGCAGTATTCGCTCCACTTAACACTCTGGCCTTATCACCTACTCCTTTCCCTCCTCCCTCATGGCCTCTGCACCTGCTGTGCCCTCCACCTGGAACACCTGGCCCCCAGTTATCTTTAGTCTCTATCCAAATAGCATCTGCTTAGTAAGGCCTTCCCTGGTGACCCTATTTGAAATAGCAAACTCCCCTACACCCACCTGGCTCCCTCAGTTCCTTGACTCTACGTTATTTTTCTCCTTAGAACTAATCACCATCTGACATTTACTTTTTTCTGTTTGTTCACTGTCTGCCTCCACTCACTATTACTAAAAGCTCCTTGAGGGCAAAATGTTTCCGCAGAAAAAGAACAGTATGTACCTGATGCACAGTCAGTATTCAAATATTTGCTGAATGAATGAATGAATGAATGAGGTAGAAGTATATGATTTTAAAAAATGCATTTCTTCCTTGCTAGCTGGCTTCTAGAAGGCATAATAAATAATACATGCCATGAATAAATAAACCCCAAAATTGTAAAGTTATGATTTCTCCATCTAAGGTAAACTAGTCGGGTTCATTGTTCAAGTAGAGCAGAGATAGATGTTTTTGTGAAAAATTTCACTACAAAGTCCAGATGCCATGTGGCTGTCTAACATGCATACAAAGTAAAGTACAAAGTTGTGCAGCTTACAGGTGACATAATTAGGTCACTGGGGGCAAGAATGCTTAGAAATGATAAAGAAATCTGTATGACTTCTCAAATGAGTCTTTGTATAGCTGCAGCAGATGTGCTTTCTTAGTTCCCAAGCATCAAATGCCAACTTCAGCCTTTACTGCAGCCTCTTTCCTCTAGATAATTTCACTTCAGGGCTGCCATTTTACTTGTCATCTTCACATATCCCTCTTTAAAATTATGTGTGATGTTTCAAACGCACCTACCAAATTGCCCTTTCACTTTGTGTCAGAACTGTGTGCAAATTACAGTGCATTTTCTCATTATATGCAATATTATTAAGAAGAAACCCACCCCAGCTAGGTCTGTGGATTTCAGTTTTTAAATCTCATGAAGTATTCTAAAATAAGAAACTACGGAGAAGAAAGACGAAGTTATAATATCCAATCTCCCACTCAGGCCCCTTATGTTTGCTGGTGGGTGATGTAAGAATTGAATATTGGTTCTGTTTCGGAGGAACTCCCCATCACGAGGAGATGGGGTTTTGTCTGGATTCTTTTTCCTCAGGAATAATCTTCAGTTCCTCCAGTCACCAGGATGGTTTGCCAAACCACAGCTTTACTCCAAATGCTGAGAAAAGAGTGGTGGCTCAAAATTAACAGCGGATAATAGCTGTTTGAAACCACAAGTAACATTTATGTCCCTACAAATGGTCCTAATCAAACAGTTAAGTGAACTGCTGACTACGAAGAAGACTGTGTGTAGGAAAGTCTGGCTTCTAGAACTTACTCTGAGGGTCACTAAACTGTATCATTGGTTACATTACTCTGAAATCTTTTTGTAGAAAAAGGCTATTATTAGAAGTCAGAAATCATAAAATAACCATTCATTCAACATATATTCATTAAGCACCTACTATGTTCCAGGAACTCTTATAGGCAGTAAAAATCCAGAGAGAATTAAACATAAAAACCCCTGTCCTCATGGAAATTACATTTCGGTAGTCCTTCAAAAGAAAATTTATTTACAATAGTAAAATATATTACTAATTTGGAACCCACTTGGTAGAGCAAAAAAACACTCAGATTAGAGTCCAGGGGTCAGGGTTCAAGTCTTGACTACGCTTGCTCCCAGACCTTTAGTTTTGTGTATTCTACTGGGATGCAAATGAATGAAATAAAGTACCCAGCAAATTACCTGTCGTGTGGAAAATGATTAATAACTCTGAGAACAGTAATGATAATCGGTATGGTTCTCGAACATAGGAATTGTCAAATTATGACCCACAGGCCAAATCCAACTGGCCATTTGTTTGAATAAACAAAGTGTGACTGGGACACAAGCACACTTATTCATTTATGTATCATCTGCGGCTGCTTTCGCACTACAGTGGCAGAGTTGAGTAGTTGCAACAGAAGCTGTATGGCCCTCAAAGCCTAATAATTTTACTATGTGACCCCTTGAAGAAATAAAATTTACCAACTCTGACTCTAATCTCTTGCTATGCTAAATGATGTCCAAGAACAGACATCATCAGCATTACCGAGCTGGCCTGTTGGAATTGCAGAATCTGAGGGCCCTTCTCCAGACTGAATCAGAATCGACATTTTAACAAGATGCTCAGGTGTGATCCATATGATCTCAGGAAGCCCAAGAAACACTGCCATGAAGTGTGCCCATGAGGACGTAACTGATCTTGCTGTATACCAAAATGGTCAGTTTCAACCCTCCCCTTCCTTCCACTCCAGCCAATAGCTAAATTCAGAACAATGATGGTTTTCCAACTTAGTAAACATCAGAATCACATATGGAGCTTCCTAAAAATATAAACTCCTGGCACCCCGCTCCAGTGATTCTGATTCAGTGAATCAGAGGTGGGGTTCAAAGCTTCCACATTTTTAAAACAAATACCCAAGGGAAATTCAAACACAAGTGACCCTAGGATATCACTTTAGAAATACTGTTTTTAAAAAGTACACTTATATATACTCTAGCATTGGGACAAAAATTAAGAAATATTCTGCATGTTCATCATTATTAATGTTTTCCTTTTGGATATATAAAATACCAATGGGAGATTTGTCAGCAATAGTTTATAGTAATTACCTTTTTGTTTTGATTTGTGTTTCTTTTAGTTCAAGATCTGTTTATTATTTAATTCTTTTTAAATTTAAAAATGCAACTATATCTATGGTATACAACATGATGTTTTGAAAAATGTATACATTGTGGAATCACTAAAACATATGCATTGCCTCACATACTTATCATTTTGTGATGAGAACACTTAAAATCTACTCTCAGCAATTTTCAAGTATACAATATATTGTTATAAACTATAGTCACTGTATGACTATAGTTAATATACTCACAACTAATGTTGTATTAGGTTGGTGCAAAAGTATTGCAGTTTTTACCATAGAAAGTAACAGCAAAAACCCCAGTAACTTTTGTACCAACCTAATAAAATAGCTCTATTGAACTGATTCTTCCTGTCTAACTGAAATTTTATACGGTAATGATTCATGGTGCCTCCATGGCTAGATGTTAACTAAGTGCACTAACTGAGCTACTAAAAATACTTTACCACAATTATTATTTTTAATGTCAATAATACATTTTTATGTTTTCATTTCCTTATTCAAGAAATTATTGAACACCAAATGTTTTCAGGCATCATTCTAGACAGATAAAGGATTTAAGAAATGAAAAATAACCCTTGTAGAAGCCAAAATGGAGTGACCCAAGCAGCATTCTCATGCATTGGACAAGTATTTGGTGAGGACCTGCTCAACAGCCAGGCACCGTTCTAGGTTAGGGGTCAGCAGACATTTTCTGTAAAGGGCCAGATAGTAAATATTTTAGGGTTTGCAGGCCATGTATAGTTTTTGTCACATATTATTCTTTCAGGTTTTTTATCCCTTTGTTAAGCATTCAAAAATGTAAAAATCATTCTTCATTCTCAGTTAGTACAAAGACAAACCATAGGCCAGATTAAGCCTGTGGGTCATAGTTTGCCAACCCCTATTCAGAGTGACAGGGACACAGCAGGGAATAAAACAGACAAAAGTTCCTGCCTGCCAGGTGTGGTGGCTCACACCTCTAATCCCAGCACTTTGGGAGGCCAACGCTGGTAGATCGCTTGAGCCCAGGAGTTTGAGACCAGCCTGGGCAACATGGTGGAACCCTGTCTCCACAAAAAAAGACAAAAATTAGCCAGGTATGGTGGTGCACACCTGTAGTCCCAGCTACCGGGAGGCTGAGGTGGGAGAATCACTTGAGCCTAGGAGGTGGGGGCTTCAATGAGCCATGATTATGCCATTGCACCCCAGCCTGGGAGACAGAGAGAGATCTTGTCTCAAAAACAAACAAATAACAACAACAACAAAAAGTCCCTGCCCTTGTGTAGATTATATTCTAGCAGAGGGACACATATAATAAGCAGATAAATGCAGTAAAATGGGGAGCAATTGTGTCCTACAAAGGAAAATAGTAAGGGCATAAAATAAAATAGGAGAGAACATTTAATAGAGGGTAGCCAAGGAAGGTGACATTTAAGCAAAGACCTGAATGAAGTGAGTAAATGAGCACTCCAGTTTCAAATACAGCAAGACTTGCCCAAGTTAAATTATTATATGGGGAATAGTGTTAACACCATTTGAGCACATTAGAAATAATGTCCAAAACAACAACAACAAACAAACAAAAGTAATTCACAAAAAAATGGCCTGCAGTCCCCCAAATATTGTAGTCAAGGCAGGTATGACCCTCTGCCTACCCGATGTAAATGAAAAGATTCCAACAGGTCCTGGAAAAGTCAGCATCTTCTCAAACATCATTAACACCCAGATGCGATTCACAACCTTTTCACATTGAGAAACGTAAATCTGTCTCTTAAAAAATCATTCTAATTCCTCCTTTCCCTGACATGTGGCCTGCAGCTCTGCTTTCCAACCTCTTCTTAATCCATTAGAGGAGTTAACTTTAGATGAGTTGATCCTCACTGCAGAAGTTTGTTGCAAAGGAGGTGCTGGGTCTCTGAGGATACAGCTGAAGGGGAAAGCGTAATGAGAGCAACTTGGTAAACTGGCTAGAAATTTCTGAGGTCAGACAGAGCAGCTGCTGCAGTAGGAACAGAGGCAGTGGGCTGGGAGAAAAATGGGAGAGACCCTTGCTGGGTCTATCATGGAAATGAAGCACTAGCCACAGACAGATTTAATACACAGGCGGAAAGCTTTAGAGAGAAACGTGGCTGTTTTACGCCTTCCTCTTAACCTCTCCTGGATTCCAGGGAGAAGTTGTCTATGCCACTGTCTTTTCTCCAAAGAGATGCCTTTGTTCCCTCAGGCTAAAGTCACCAGAAAAGATGGAGATGGTGAGACTCAAGGACCCCATGGCTAATGTGGGCTATGTCAGTGGGCATTCCCTGGACAGAAATCAAGATCTTGGCACTTTTGGTTGGTTGGTTGGTTGGTTGGTTGGTTGGTTGAATGACTGAATGACTGATTGATTTATGACAGGGTCTCAAATAGTGTTGCCCAGGCTATAGTGCAGTGGTGCAAACACAGCTCACTGCAGTCCCGACTTCCTGGATTTAAGTGATCTCCCCGCCTCAGCCCCCCAAGTAGCTGGGACCCCAGGCATGTGCCACCATGCCCAGTTAATTTTTGTATTTTTTGTAGAGACACATTTCACCATGTTGCCCAGGCTGGTCTCGAACTTCTGAGCTTAAGCGATCTACCTACCTCAGCCTCCCAAAGTGCTGGGACTGCAGGCACAAGCCACCATGCCAGGCCCACTTACTAGTTTTAGAGAAGTCATTTGTAAGTAGTCTCCCTGAGAAATACTTAAGAAATACAAATACGTGCCTTTAGAAGGTAAATAAAAACTCTTATGTTGTTTCCTTCAATACCCAAAGACAGAAGCTGGCTGATGACATTCACACATATAGAATAAAGCCATGGAGAAAGAATAAAGCCCTGGCCCCTCCCATATGGAAAAAGTACAGTTCCACAGCTAGTTTAACAGTAAACTCTCTTCATGCATGGGGAACCCTTAGTGATTTGTCCTTCGGTGGCACCATGTCTGCCAAAGACCACACTGGGCTTACTGTGCTTGCCCATGGCTAGACTAACCAACCACTCTTGCTTCAGCTACTATTATTTCCTGTAACATGAACTAAATGGAGTTTCTTTCTAACCCTGGACTTACCCTATCTCACATTCTGCACCTCTGCTACCAATACGATAGCACTATAATCTGTGCAAAAATCTAGCATCATTAAACGGCTTCCATCTTTCCTCTACAAGGCTAAATAGAAGGTGATATTAAAGAATAAAACCCACACACATTCTCCACAAAACTTTTAATTTGCATTAAGTCCCTGTGGTTTCACAATTGGCTGGCGCTGTTCTTACCTTCTTTTCTAACAGGACAAGGCCACCTGCCCCAGAGCTAAATCACAATATATGAGTATCACCCTACAAAATTCATGCACTGTCACCTCCACTTGATTTACTAGAGGGGTTTAAGAGAAATTTTTTTTTCTGATTTTTTTTATTATACTTTAAGCTCTGGGATGCATGTGCAGATTTGTTACATAGGTATACACGTGCTGTGGTGGTTTGCTGCACCCGTGAACCCATCATCTACATTAGATATTTCTCCAATACTATCCCTCCCCTACCCCCCAACCCCCTGACAGGCCCTAGTGTGTGATGTTCCCCTCCCTGTGTCCATGTGTTCTCATTGTTCAACTCCCACTTATGAGTGAGAACATACACTGTTTCGTCTTCCTTTCCTGTGTTACTTTGCTGAGAATGATGGTTTCCAGCTGCATCCATATCCCTGCAAAGGATGTGAACTCATCCATTTTTATGGCTGCATAGTATTCCATGATGTATATGTGCCACATTTTTTTATCCAGTCTATCATTGATGAGCATTTGGGTTGGTTTCAAGTCTTTGCTATTGTGAATAGTGCCACAAGAAACATACATGTGCATGTGTCCTTATAGTAGAATGATTTATAATCCTTTGTGTATATACACAGTAATGGGATTGCTGGGTCAAATGGTATTTCTGGTTCTAGATCCTTGAGGAATTGCCACACTGTCTTCCACAATGGTTGAACTAATTTGCACTCCCACCAACAGTGTAAAAGTGTTCCATTTCTCCACATCCTCTCCAGCATCTGTTGTTTCCTGACTTTTTAATGATCACCATTCTAACTGGTAGGAGATGATATCTCATTGCGGTTTTGATTTGCATTTCTCTAATGACCAGTGATGATGAACTTTTTTGCATATGTTTGTTGGCCACATCAATGTCTTCTTTTGAGAACTGTCTGTACATAACCTTCACCCACTCTTTGATGGAGTTGTTTCATTCTTGTAAATATGTTTAAACTCTTTTTAGATTCTGGATATTAGCCCTTTGTCAGATGGATAGATTGCAAAAATTTTTCTCCCATTATGTAGGTTGCCTGTTCACTCTGATGATAGTTTCTTTTCCTGTGCAGAAGCTCTTCAGTTTAATTAGATCCCATTTGTCTGTTTTGGCTTTTGTTGCCATTGCTCTTGGTGTTTTAGCCATGAAGTCTTTGTCCATGCCTATGTCCTGAATGGTATTGCCTATGTTTTCTTCTAGGGTTTTTATGGTTTTAGTTCTTACATTTAAGTCTTTAACCCATCTTGAGTTAATTTTTGTATAAGGTGTGAGGAAGGTGACCAGTTTCAGTTTTCTCCATATGGCTAGCCAGTTCTCCCAGCACCATTTATTAAATAGGAAATCCTTTTCCCATTGCTTGTTTTAGTCAGGTTTGTCAAAGATCAGATGGTTTGGCATTATTTCTGAGTCCTCTGTTCTGTTTCATTGGTCTATATATCTGTTTTGGTACCAGTACCATGCTGTTTTGGTTACTGTAGCCTTGTAGTGTAGTTTGAAGTCAGGTAGCAAGATGCCTCTAGCTTTGTTCTTTTTGCTCAGGATTGTCTTGGCTATATGGGCTCTTTTTCAGTTCCATATAAAATTTAAAGTACATTTTTCTAATTCTGTGAAGAAAGTTAATGGTGGCTTGATTGGGATAGCATTGAATCTATAATTACTTTGGGCAGTATGGCCATTTTCACAATATTGATTCTTCCTATCCATGATCATGGAATGTTTTTTCATTTGTTTGTGTCCTTGCTTATTTCCTTGAGCAGTGGTTTGTAGTTCTCCAAGAAAAGGGCCTTCACGTCCCTTGTAAGTTATATTCCTAGGTATTTTATTGTCTTTGAGGCAATTGTGAATGGGAATTCCACTCACGATTTGTCTATTATTGTATAGTAATGCTTGTAATTTTTGCACATTGATTTTGCACCCTGAGACTTTGCTGAATTATCATCTCAAGGAGATTTTGAGCTGAGACAGTGGGGATTTCTAAATAGACAATCATGTCATCTGCAAACAGAGACAATCTGACTTTCTTTCTATTTGAATACCCTTTACTTCTTTCTCTTGCCTGATTGCCCTGGCCAGAACCTCCAATACTATGTTGTATAGGAGTGGTGAGAGAGGGCATCCTTGTTTTGTGCAGGTTTTCAAGAGGAATGCTTCCACATTTTGCCCATTCACTATAATATTGGCTGTGGGTTTGTCATAAATAGCTCTTATTATTTTGAGATACATTCCATCAATACCCAGTTTATTGAGAGTTTTTAGCACGAAGCGCTGTTGAATTTTATCAAAGGCTTTTTCTGTATCTATTGAGATAATCATGTGGCTTTTGTCATTGGTTCTGTTTAAGTGATGGATTATACTTATTCATTTGCATATGTTGAACCAGCCTTGCATCCCAGGGATGAAACCAACTTGATTGTGGTGAATTAGCTTTTCGATATGCTGCCGGATTTAGTTTGCCAGTATTTTGTTGAAGATTTTTGCATTGATGTTCATCAGGGATAATGGCCTGAAATTTTCTTTTTTTGTTGTATCTCTACCAGATTTTGGTATCAGGATGATACTGGCCTCATAAAATGAGTTAGGGAGGAGTCCCTCTTTTTCTATTTTTTGGTATAGTTTCAGAAGGAATGGTACCAGCTCCTCTTTGTACCTCTGGTAGAATTTGGCAGTGACTCCATCTGGTCCTGGGCTTTTTTTGGTTGGTAGGCTATTAATTCCTGCCTCAATTTCAGAACTTGTTATTGGTCTATTCAGGGATGCAACTTCTTTTTGGTTTAGTCTTGGGAGTGTGTATGTGTCGAGGAATTTATCCATTTCTTCTAGATTTTCTAGTTTATTTGTGTAGAGGTGTTTATAGTATTCTCTGATGGTAGTTTGTATTTCTGTGGGATCAGTGATGATATCCCTTTTATCATGTTTTCTTGTGTCCACTTGATTCTTCCCTCTTTTCTTATTAGTCTGGCTAGTAGTCTATTTTGTTAATCTTTTAAAAAACCAGCTCCTGGATTCATTGATTATTTGAAGGGTTTTTTGTGTCTCTATCCCCTTCAGTTCTGCTCTGATCTTAGTTATTTCTTGTCTTCTGCTAGCTTTTGAATTTGTTTGCTCTTGCTTCTCTAGTTCTTTTAATTGTGATGTTAGGTGTTGCTTTTAGATATTTCCTGCTTTCTCCTGTGGGCATTTAGTGGTATAAATTTCCCTGTAAACACTGCTTTAGCTGTGTCCCAGTGATTCCAGTGTGTTATGTCTTTGTTCTCATTGGTTTCAAATAACTTATTTATTTACCCAGTAGTAATTCAGGAGAAGGTTGTTCAGTTTCCATGCATGTGTGTGGTTTTGAGTGAGTTTCTTAATCCTCAGTTCTAATTTGATTGCACTGTGGTCTGATAGACTGTTTTTTATGATTTCCATTCTTTTGCATTTACTGAGGAGTGTTTTACTTCCAATTATGTGATCGATTTTTACAATAAGTGCAACGTAGTGCTGAGAAGAATCTATATTCTGTTGATTTGGGGAGGAGAGTTCTGTAGAGGTCTACTAGATCTGCTTGGTCCAGAATTGAGTTCAAGTCCTGAATATCCTTGTTAATTTTCTGTCTCGTTCGTTAATCTAATATTGACAGTGGGGTGTTAAAGTCTCCCACCATTGTTGTGTGGGAGTCTAAGTCTCTTTGTAGGTCTCTAAGAATTTGCTTTATGGATCTGGGTGTTCCTGCAGTGGGTTCATATATACTTAGGATAGTTTGCTCTTCTTGTTGCATTGATCCCTTTACCATTATGTAATGACCTTCTTTGTCTCTTCTTAACTTTGCTGGCTTAAAGTCTGTTTTATCAGAGACCAGGATTGCAACCCCTACTCTTTTTTTGCTTTCCATTTGCTTGGTAAATGTTCTTCCATCCCTTTATTTTGAGCCTATTTTGAGCCTTTGAGTCTTTGCACATGAGATGGGTCTCCTGAACACAGCACACCAGTGGGTCTTGACGCTTTATCCAATTGGCCAGTCTGTGTCTTTTAATTGGGGCATTTGGCCCATTTACATTTAAGGTTAATATTGTTATGTATGAATTTGATCCTGTCATTATGATGCTAGCTGGTTATTTTGCCCATTAGTTGATGCAGTTTCTTCATAATGTCAATGGTCTTTACAATTTGGCATGTTTATGCAGTGGCTGGTACCAGTTTTTCCTTTCCATGTTTAGTGCTTTCTTCAGGAGCTCTTGTAAGGCAGGCCTGGTGGTGACAAAATCTCAGCATTTGCTTGTCTGTAAAGGATTTCATTTCTCCTTTGCTTAAGAAGCTTAGTTTGGCTGGATGTGAAATTCTGGGTTGAAAATTCTTTTCTTTAAGAACGTTGAATATTGGCCCTCACTGTCTTCTGGCTTGTAGGGTTTCTGCAATTAGATCTGCTGTTAGTCTCATGGGCTTCCCTTTGTGGGTAACCCAACCTTTCTCTCTGGCTGCCCTTAACATTTTTTTCTTCATTTCAACCTTGGTGAATCTGGCAATTATGTGTCTTGGGTTGCCCTTCTTGAGGAGTATCTTTGTGGTATTCTCTATATTTCCTGAATTTGAATGTCGCCTGTCTTGCTAGGTTGGGGAAGTTCTCCTGGATAATATCCTGAAGAGTGTTTTCCAACTTGGTTCCATTCTTCCTGTCACTTTCAGGCACACCAATCAAATGTAGGTTTGGTCTTTTCACATAGTCCAAGATTTCTTGGAGGCTTTGTTCATTCCTTTTCACTCTTTTGTCTCTAATCTTGTCTTCACCCTCTATTTCATTAAGTTGATCTTCAATCTCTGATATCCTTTCTTCTACTTGATTGATTCAGCTATTGATACTTGTGTATGTATGCTTCGAGAAGTTCTTGTGCTGTGTTTTTCAGCTCCATCAGGTCATTTATGTTCTTCTCTAAACTGGTTATTCTACTTAGCAATTCCTCTAGCCTTTTTTCAAGGTTCTTAGTTTCCTTGCATTGGGTTAAAACATTCTCCTTTAGCTCAGAGGAGTTTGTTATTACCCACCTTCTGAAGCCTACTTCTGTCAATTTGTCAAACTTATTCTCCATCTAGTTTTGTTCTCTTGCTGGTGAGGAGTTGTGATCCTTTGGAGGAGAAGAGGCGTTCTGGTTTTTGGAATTTTCAGCCTTTTTGCACTGGTTTTTCCTCATCTTCGTGGATTTATCTACCTTTGGTCTTTGATGTTTGTGACCTTTGGATGGGCTTTCTGTGTGGATGTCCTTTCTGTTGATGTTGATGCGATTGCTTTCTGTTTGTTAGTTTTCCTTCTAACAGTCAGGCCCCTCTGCTGTAGGTCTGCTGGAGTTTGCTGGAGGTCCACTCTAGACCCTGTTTGTCTGGGTATCACCAGTGGAGGCTGCAGAACAGCAAAGATTGCTGCCTGTTCCTTCCTCTGAAAGTTTCATCCCAGATGGGCACTCGCCAGATGCCAGCCAGAGCTCTCCCTACATGAGGTGTCTGTCGACCCCTGCTAGAAGGTGTCTCCAGTCAGGAGGCATGGGGGTCAGGGACCCACTTGAAGAGGCAGTCTGTCCCTTAGTAGAGCTCAAGTGCTATGCTGGTAGATCCGCTGCTCTCTTCAGAGCCAGCAGGCAGGAACATTTAAGTCTGCTGAAGCTGTACCCATAGCCACCCCTTCCCCCAGGTGATCTGTCCCAGGAAGATGGGAGTTTTATCTACAAGCCCCTGACTGGGGCTGCTGCCTTTTTTTCAGAGATGCCTGCCCAGAGAGGAGGAATCTAGAGAGGCAGTTTGGTTACAGTGGCTTTGCTGAGCTGTGGTGGGCTCTGCCCAGTTCAAACATCCAGGCCGCTTTGTTTACACTGGGAAGGGAAAACTGCCTACTCAAGCCTTAGTAATGGCAGATGCCCCTCCTGCCACCAAGCTTGAGCATCCCAGGTCAACTTCACACTGCTGTGCTGGCAGCGAGAATTTCAAGCCAGTGGATCTTAGCTTGCTGGGCTCCGTTGGGGTAGGATCTGCTGAGCTAGACCACTTGGTGCCCTGGCTTTAGCCCCCTTTCCAGGGGAGTGAATGGTTCTCTCTCACTAATGTTCCAGGTGCCACTGGGATGTGGAAAAAAAAAACTCCTGCAGTTAGCTCGGTGTCTACCCAAAGGGCTGCCCAGTTTTGTGCTTAAAACCCAGGGCCCTGGTGGCGTAGGCACCTGAGGGAATCTCCTGGTCTGCAGGTTGTGAAGACCATGGGAAAAGCACAGTATCTGGGCCAGAGTGCACTGTCCAACACGAAAATTTTTTAAAGGCCACCAGTTCCAAATTAGCAGATTTGAACACAGTAAGGTGTGAAACCACTTGGACATAAAATCCACGGAAATTTCTCAGGTGTATAGCATGTTTTAGAAACATTTACCACCCTTATGGGCAATCCTTGCTTTGAACATGCCCTCCAAAGGTTAAGTGAAATAAATCCATGCAGAATTCATTCATCAAACCTTTTAAAATTTCTACTTTGCATCAAGACCTAATGCTAGGAACAGCTCTCGAAAAGATAAATGTTACTGCTGCTAACAGTTATCACTTTTGTAGCATTTACTATATCTACTTTACATACAATAATGCATTTAACACTCATAACTGTACTAAAAGGTAGATGCTATTATTATCTTCATTTTATAGTTGAGGAGTTTCCACAGCTATTAAACAGCAGAACCAAGCTTGGAACATAAAGTCTGGCTCCAGTGCCTGTAACATTAACTGTCACACTATACCACCTGGCAACACTGTGAGAATCTGTCTTCTCCATACTTAAGTAGAACACCCATGAAGTTAACCTGTCCAGCATTTCCTTATGTCCTATCTCACACATGGTTCTAAGGCTAGGCATGGGATGAGAGACAATGAATCGGAGTGTCTTCTCTGCTCTCAGATAGCTATGTATCAACAAATAAAAAATGATGGTCTTGCTTTTATTTTTTAGTTCTTTAGACACAAGATATAACTGGAGTTTCCTGTGACTTATATGCCTTTTTCCCCAGGAAGGAGGTATCTTAAATCGATACAGTAAAAACTTTCAGCAGCCTTTTCAATGTACTTTACAGCCTTTCCATGGACCATGGTAAATCAGCTCACCTTGGTGGCAATGATACCATGAATTTGGATTAAAGGTATAAATGGACAAGCATATTCAATATCATTACCTTCTTCCCAGTAGTCTCATGCCCTTTTAACATTTCCCATGTCCAGTACCAGTGGCTCAGACAGTATTTCTATTGCCAACGCCAGAGGAATAGAAATCTGTCCTGCACCACTCCCTACACCAAAATAAACTCCCTAGCCCCTCTGCCATGTCCTCCAGCATGACCACCTTGGGGTGGGAACATGCACAGCTTGTGGTGCGTTCAAAGTGACAGGCTGTCTCCTTTCCACCTCATTAGCTCACCCAACAAAAATCAACTTGATTCCTTGGAATGCTTCACCAAGTAGAATGCTAACTTAAAAGAAAAAAAAATGTACCTAGAGAGAAAAATAAACACACTCCTCTGAAATTTCTCCCTAAAATAAATAGATTTCCTACACCTAGCATAAGCTATCCTTCTAGAATGGAATAAAAAAATTCTTGCTGATAAAAATATAATGATAAATACATAGTTTCCTATGATACATTTTTCTTTGGCTCTTCCAGCAGTAAGATCCTTGCCTAATAACACATATTTCCTACTTCTCAGATTTCTTAAACTCTTTTTGTCCAGTAGATCGATGTAAAAGGTGGTAATTCATTGTGCCATATTCAAGATCGACACAAATGCTTCTATGCTTCTCGGATGAAGACATGAGGTCTTATAGCCCCTTCCTTTGAACCTGAATGGGCTCTGTGAATGGTTTAATAGAATATGGCAGAAATGACGCTGTGCCCATTTACCGCCCAGGCTTCATGAGATAACAGCTTCCACTTCTTGGCTCTGGAATGCTTGTTCTTGAATCTTGAGCCACTAATAAGAAGTACAGTCACCCTGCTAGAAAGACTCTGCGAGAGACCCTGAGACCACACAGATCAGCAGAGGCACCCAGCTGAGCCCAACATTCCAGCTGTCCTTGACAAAGTAGCAGAAATATGAGTAAAGCCATCTTGGACCCTTCGGACTAGCCCAGGTGTCAGCTGACTATCACCAAGCAACCCAGTCCCTGTGGAGAACCACCACCTAACCAGGTCTGCTAGAATTCCCAATCTATAATCATGACATATAATACAACATTAAGTCATGAAGTTTTGGAGTGGTTGCTTAAACAGTAATGAAACACTGAACACCAGCCCTTTC
Source organism: Mandrillus leucophaeus (assembly GCF_000951045.1). Classification (NCBI taxonomy): domain Eukaryota; kingdom Metazoa; phylum Chordata; class Mammalia; order Primates; family Cercopithecidae; genus Mandrillus; species Mandrillus leucophaeus. The sequence goes on from NW_012100432.1 coordinate 1,092,926, forward strand.
ACAAAACCCCAGCCTTCATTCACATTGTATCTTACAAAGGATCCATTACTCAACAGTTAATTCAAGTTCAACAGCCTTCAACAGCCCCATTCTTCAGTCTTCCAAATGATTTTTTTCTTGCAGTTTTACTGAGGTACAATTGACAAGTGAAACTGTATAAACTTGAGATGTACCACACAATGATTTGATAAAGGTACATGTTGAGAAATGATTATCACAATCAGGGTTTTTGGCTTGCCAGTTTCCATTTACCATTAAGTTGCAAAATTGCCTCTTTCACCATGAAACAACCAGAATCTATACCCTTCTCTTCTTCAAATTCCATCTGACTCACAAAGCGTTCTTAAACCTTCAAATAAATGCAACTCATTTATACTAAACACTCAGGGGTAGGTATTGTACAACAGTAATATTGCCTAAGAGAGGGAAGTGAGGACTCCAGGCACTGTTTCAGTTGCTCATTTCTTTTCATTTATTCAACAATAACTACCGAGCATTCACAATGTACCCATCACTGCTCTCAGGACAAGGGACATGGCGAGTAAATAAAATATAGCCCCTATCCCCATGGAGTATATATCTTAGTGAGGGATCAAACAGATGATAAGTAAAATAAAAACATGAAAAAATCAAATTATGGTATTTCTGGTTCTAGATCTTAGAGGAGTCACAATACTGTCTTCCACAATGGTTGAACTAATTTACACTCCCACCAACAGTGTAAAAGCATTCCTATATCTCTGCAACCTCACCAACATCGGTTTCTTGACTTTTTAATAATTGCCATTCTGACTGGTGTGAGATATTATCTCATTGCAGTTTTGATTTGCACTTCTCTAATGATCAGTGACGTCAAGGCTTTTTTCATGTTTGTTAGCTGCATTAAATGTCTTCTTTTGAGAAGTGTTCATGTCCTTTGCCCATTTTTAATGGGTTTTTTTCCCTTGTATATTTATTTAAATTCCTTGTAGATTCTGGGTGTAAGACCTTTGTCAGATGGACAGATTGCAGAAAAATTTCTCCCACTCTGTAGGTTGCCTGTTCACTCTGATGATAGTTTCTTTTTCTGTGCAGGAGCACTTTAGTTTAAATCGATCCCATGTGTCAATTTTTGCTTTTGTTGCAATTGCTTTTGGCAATTTTGTCACGAAATCTTTGCCCATGCCTATGTACTGAATGGTATTGTGTAGACTGGGTATATGCCCAAGGGATTATAAATTATTCTATTACAAAGATAGATGTGCCCATATGTTCTCTGCAGCACTATTCACAATAGCAAAAACATGGAATCAACCCAAATCATCCAATCAATGATAGACTGGATAAAGAAAATGTGGTATATATGCACCATGGAATACTATGCAGCCATAAAAAGGAATGAGATTATGTCCTTTACAGGGACATGGATGGAGCTGGAAGCCATTATCCTCAGCAAACTAATGCAGGAACAGAAAAACAAACACATGTTCTCACTTAGAAGTGGGAGCTAAACAATAAAATTACATGGACATAGGGAGGGGAACAACACACACTAGAACCTGTTGGGGTGTGCAGTGTAGGGAGGGAGAACATTAGGAAAAATAGCTAATGCATGCTGGTCTTAATACCTAGGTAATGGGTTGACAGGTGCAGCACCCACCGTGGCACACATTTATCTATGCCTGCACCTGTACCCCAGAACTTAAAAATAATAAACATAAATTCAAATTATGCCACTATAAAGGACAGAGCATGGTGATCATAGAAACTGGGTGAAAAGAGAGAGACATTTTAGCCAGGAAAGGCCTTCCTAAGGAAAATGAAGTTTTTACTTGCTAGGCAAATATTATCATCTCAAATCTATCAATATGCATACTCTCCCAGCCATAGATTGCACAACCTGCCGTTACCTGGTAGCTAATAGGATTAGAAACTGGGATTTCATTGACAAATGGGATCTAATTAAACTAAAGAGCTTCTGCACAGTAAAAGAAACTACCATCAGAGTAAACAGGCAACCTACAGAATGGGAGAAAATTTTTGCAATCTACTCATCTGACAAAGGACTAATATCCAGAACCTACAAAGAACTCAAACAAATTTACAAGAAAAAAACAAACAACCCCATCAAAAAGTGGGCAAAGGATATGAACAGACATTTC
>NW_012100432.1:1095836-1124662 GCF_000951045.1 Mandrillus leucophaeus
AAAAAAAAAAAAGAAACTGGGATTTCAAAACTCATTGAAAGGTTATAATAGGTGGGAAAGAATCAAAGGAAGATAAGACCAGAGGAGGAAATAAAATGGGATAGAGATCAATGAGGCTGTACCCTGGGATGGTGGTACCAGAAATGTAGGGAAACAAACTGTGGAGACAATATTGAGATCAGATCTATAGGACAATGGTGAGCAAAGGTTAGCATACGTCAGATGACCAGAAGAGCTCCTTAAAAGTCAGATTCCTGGGCTCCCACCAAGAGACTCTGACTCTATCTGTCTGGGTGGGAGCCCAGGAATATGTGTATTAACAGCTCCCCAGTGATTCTGATGCAAGTGGCCAAAGACTACGCTTTAAGAGTCCCTACCTGAAGTCTTAACAACTGATAGGTGAGGAAGATGAGAAGAAATGCAGAATCCACATTGACTCTTGCATCTCAAGACTGAGGGAGGCCAATACAGAAAGAAGGAGATCTCTAGGAGCAAAGTTTGGAGAGAGAGGACTCTTTTGTGCCATATAACGCTAGGAGGGACCATGCATCTAAAGGAGGAATGACTGGCAGAATTAATGAGTTTGGAGGATAAACTGAGCCCAGGACTTTCTTCCCCCTCTTTGGGGCTTGCATTCCCAGAGCATACTTATATTTGGTCAGTTCTGAGCCAACTGGGGCCTATTCCGGTGTGGAGGCCTGTGGCTGCCTAGCTCTGCCAGCAACTGGGTATACAAGTCCATCAGATTCCAGAGAGAAGCATTAGCAAGCCTCCTTGGCTGCAAACCTAAAGGCAGCCTGTTTCACCAGCGCCTAACGTGATATACTCGCCTCCAACTGCCTGACTCCATGGCTGTCTCAACCAGCTCAGGGGATGGAGAACCCAGGGTAGGGGGTATAATTTACCAGGCCTCCCAAAACCCCAATTAAATGTTTTGAGTTGAATTGGCCAAGTTTAGTGTCAGCATAAAAGTCAATACACACCCATGATCAATTTCTTTTCCAATTTACTAGCCTTAAATCCTTAGTCATTGAAATTCACTAACAAAGTTCCCAAACATTATGATGTCACTCTTACCTTAGCATTGTCACCTACTAAAAATAAAATAAAACATAAATAAAGCAAACCAATGAGACTGAGACCCTGGGATCCTGTGAGCACTGGAAAAAGAAAAAAATAAAAAGAAAACCTACCTCATCTACCTCATCTCATATTCAAGATAGGACTAGTTAATCTTTTGGATCTAAAATCCTGCATGTTTCCCAATAGTGTTCTGAAATAATTCCTCCTTAATAAACTCTTCTCCCTTCTCATGAAAACTGAGCGTTCTTAAACAAGAAATGGAAAGGTTCAATTGTGATTCACTTGAATCATTTGCAAGAACACAGTAATAAAGTACAAAGCAATGATTCCTGAATAAGTAAATTATACTTTATGATGTCAGATAGATATAAACTTAGAGTGTCACAATGTTTATATCTTCATTAGCTTTAATTACTATTATTATCTACTATAGAGTTAAGGAAAAAACTTTTTTTTCTCTGCTAGTATTCTAAAAATAAATCTTCAAGTGTTAATAGACATGAGTCAGTTGTGCTTTGAATATGGGAAAGGGTGACTCCGTAATATCTATCTTCCTTCTCTTACCTTCAAATCTATTTTAAGTAATATTTTAAATGCATGGTTTATCACTTATGATTAATTTTCCCTGAGATGCCTACCTTTCCTCCTCTCTGCCTACTGGAAGATGTTTGTTCTTAAAACCCAGGCAAGCCCCATATCTCTTTTGAAGAGGGTCTGGGAAGGAGGAGAGGATGGGTCTCTACCTTCCCTGGGTCACTCCCTTTGCTAATTCCTATCCTGCTTCTCATGTATACAACACAGTTAGCACCCATCTACATTTTCCTCCAGTGTCTTACCATCCGTTTGCCACAATATGCCCCCTTTATTAATTATTCATTTCAATGTAATAAATATTTATTGATTGTCTGCTAGAGGCAAAGAAAGGCACAACAAGGTAGCTAAGGGCAGGGAAAAAGGCCCCAAGTTGGAGGCATTCTGGATCCTCCACTTACTATGTGTGTGACTTTCAGCTAGCTGTTCAACTGCTGTGTCTCAGTTTCCTTGTCTCTGCACACAGAGATAATAGCAAGACCCACCTCAAAGGCTTTTTAAATAAACGAATACTTGCAAAGCACTTGTAACAGGGTCTACAGTATAGCAAGCTTCAATCAACATCAGCTGTTATTGTTATTATTATTGCTAGGCACATTCCTGGGCTCCAAGCATACAGAAATAAACAGGGCATGATGCCTGTCATATTTTTGAACTCATTCACTGATTTAGCAAATATTTACTGAGCATCTATTATGTATGAGGCACCATGGAATATAATTAGGAAAATCCTCTTTCAATGAGAAACTAATAAATGAAAACATAATTATTTTCACTGGAAAAATAAAATATAATAGGATGTCATACAATTATGATTTATATCAGGAATTATAAAGCATGAGTATGGGAGAGTGACTTGGTGGAAGAGGAGACACCTGAAGAGATGACATTTACCTTTAAGCTAAGCTCTCAATGGAACGGAAGAATGACCATAAAAGAGGGCTCCAGGCAGAGTGAACACAGGCCTGAGATGAGAATGTTCTCTGAGGAACAGCAAGAAGGCTAGTGTGGCTGAAACAAGGTGATCAAGAAGAGAATGGCAGATGACATCAGGGATAAAGCCAGAACTCAAGCTGCACAGGGCCTTAGAGGTCATGGAAATGACTACAGAATTTATTCTAAGGACTATGGGAGCCACTAGAGGATTGTAAGCAGGGGAGGTGACATGATCAGCTATGTGGAGAATGTTCTAGATTCATATACATTTTCACTAATGGGCAAAAGGCCGTGTGTTCACAGCTGCTCTTGTGAGTTCTCTGAGCTCCTTTTTGGGTAGACACCAAGTCTTAAGAGTCTTGAAATGTCATACAGTTCCACGGAATAAAGAACAAATATATGGTTAAAGCCTTACAAATTGGATGAGTGGCCTTAGCCTCTTACTTGACTTGGTTTTGTTTTTGTTATATTTTTTTAATTGTCAAGTACCCTCTAAAACATTCTTCTCTCTGGTTGTATATTTTATTAGTTTTTTTTTTTTTATTTGTTTGTTTCTTTACCTAACCAATTTGAAAAGACAGTTGAACAGTAATTCTACCTTCACAGAAGTGTGCTTTCCAACAACCTTAGGCTTCTGGAAAATAGACTTGAAAAACAGAAAAAGAAACATTTTACTGAGCTCTCCAAAAATCAATCACAACTTCCCAACACAAAGCCTCTATATTTTACTTGTGTCTGTCTGGATACACAGCAGTTAACTCTTAGTTAACATATAATTCTAACACCGTTGGTTCCAAACCCACAGCAGAGTAAAAATCATAATAGGGGCCAGTGGAACTCTTAGGAGCCAGAACAATGACCACGATAAATAACAAATGACTATATGAAAGCTAACTAAGAAATAAAAAATGTAAGTCACAACAGAACTATGCTGGCTTATACAACTCAACTCAAAACTAAATGTTTCTAAAGTAACCAACACCAAAGAGTTCAATTATGTTCTCTATCTTCTAATTTACAAAAAAGAAAAAAATATAATCTAGATTATTTCTATGCAAAATGGTTATAATCAGCAAAGTTTTGGTATGCAATAAGAACAGCTTGATTTATTCATGCACTTTATACATAATGGGAAGACAATTTGGTTTCAATAATGAAGCCCAATAAATTGCTAACATAGAACATATGTCAGGGAGTCAACTTTTTATTTAATTCCACAACTGTTACAAGAATGTACTTTCAAACATTCTGTATAATAGTAAAAATTTAGTAAACCCAAAATGCCCATCAAGAGAATAAGGGTTAAACGCACTACAGGACACACATACTATGGAAAAACAGCCACTGCTGAAAAGAATGAAACTGATAAACATGTACTGACATAGCATTTGATCCCTAAGACAAATTGATAATTAAGGGACAAAAAGCTGTAGAACAATACCTAGAGTAGATGTCATGTATCTTAAAAGACAGAGAGACTTCTATACATATATATACATGTATATAAATTCACTGAAAACGACTGAGTAAACAGATACAGGTAAATGCCAACCCAACACCCCTTCTCCCCATCTTCCCTGCAAGCAGAAACATAATTCGTTCCAAAGTGGTCAAGTAACCCTGTTCTGACCAATGAATGCCATCATCTGTCACTGGGCATGGCTTCCCGAAAGCTACCATTCTCCTGACAGAAAGGGCTAAGCTTACTGCCATGTACCTGTTTTCCTTTGCCCTTTCCTGTCTTTCTTCCTGGAATGTAGACACGATATTTAAAACTAGAGAGCTGCCTTCCTACCACAAGAACAAAAGTCCCAAACTAAGATGGTGAGGCAGAAAAGAAGACTGTGTTTGGATCCTTAATCCGTAGTCCAGAACTGATACAACTACCCTCCCCCAGACTCCTTGGTGTAAGGAAAAAACATGCTGATTTGGTTAAGCTACTCAGTTGGTTCCATGCAGATGAACACAATCCTAATTGATTAACAATCCAAACAGAGTAGTGGTCACCCCTAAGGAGAAAACCAGGTAAGAGCATGGCGGGAGAGGAAGATCGAGAGGTCTAAGGCAGCTTTATCTACTTTCTAAAATGTTTTAAAATAAGAATGCTTTATTATTTGTGTCATTTTTAAATCAATAAAATAGGCGTGCTCTTCTGAAATTCCATGTCTAAATGGCACAAAAGTGTAAGAAATGCACCATAGTTGCCTTATACAACATTACTCTCCAAAGATTATATTCCCAAACATTTTACATAATCCCTGTTAGAAAAGACTTCCAGAGTCTTTTAGTCTTAATCTTGGCCTATATTTTCAACCCATTAGGCAGCCTCTTGGGGTAACTTTAGCAGGCTCCGTATGTACAATAACCTTCACATGATCTTTAAATTAGCTCCATAATAGTGACAATGAGGCAGGAACCTTGAGCTAAAAAGCAGATATTACAGGTTCCACTTTCATTTCTAGCACTAATGATTACATGGAAAGTCACTCAACCCAAGTTATAGCTTCCACATTCATATGGAAGGTACAACAACAAGAATTATACCTCGCTCCTACTCAAGGACATGCAGGTAGGAACCACAACACAGAAAGAAAACCTACCGCTGGAGCAGCACTGTTGTATGGAAGGGGAGGACAAAGCTTTGGAAGGAAATGGGTATACCTGGAATCCAAGCTCCACCATCTGCTGGCTGGGGTGACCTTGAGTTACACACAGAATGGGTCTGCGCCTCAACATAAACATGACAGGATAATAGAACAGACCTCCAAGATCAAGGATAAAGTCAAATGGGACAACATGCAGGGTAGAGGATTTGACCCAGTGCCTGTTAATAATACTAAAATAATAATTACTATTAAACTTATGTTTAAAACACTTTTCGTGAATTAAACTTAAATTTCCTGAGCATTCTTGTTATCCTTACATGTTCGAAATGTTGTATATGTTCAGATTCCCTTTCACAATGCCATTTAACGATTTCTCCCAATTTGTGCAAACTGCCAAATGTTGTCATGTAGGTTTTTTGAAAACACGCAGCTATCTGGGTGGCACAAATGTTAAATAATACAGTATTTTTCCTAAATAATACAATAGTTCCTCTTAATAAAGGACTATCATGGCCTGCTGATTTGCTAAGCACATTAAGCACACATGGAGCACTGCAAACATAGAAAAACAATGCCTGTACCCTAGAGTATGGAGATAATTTGAAAAGAAGATAAACAGGAAATGATGTTAGGTGTTAGGTAATGAGGACCAATGGATGGCAACTTTTAATCACCCAGAAAATGCTCTTAATTGCCATCAAAATGATTATAAATCATTGAAATTACAATCAGCTTTTTAAAACTATGAATACTTTACTAATTTATCATTATCTAAAGATACATGTAGAAATACATTGTAAGATGTAAATACATGTACTAAAGTGTTATTAATTTTCCTTGAATGTTACAACTCCTGAGATGAAGAGCACTCTGACATAGCACTGGCCATCAGAAACGTAATTTGTTCCAAAGTGGTCAAGACTGTTCTGACCAATGAATGTAAGCAGATTTCACTGGACATGGCTTTAGTACCTAACAGCTTTGGAAACTAACATCATTCAAAACAAAAAAAGAAAGAAAGTAAAGAAAAGAGGAGGTGGGAAAAAGCCATATTACCTGAAGAATACAATATATTAAGCTCTGATTCTAGTTAAGAGAGATGTAATGCCTAAAGCAGGCCAATTGACCTCCATCTCATCCCATCATTCAGTAATTTAAATCTGATTTCTGATTCTCCATCTGCTTATCAAACATCAAATCTCCAACAAGAGTGACCCTGCTCTTCCTCCCCTCTGTGGACTGTCAGATGCCACTCACTTCAGCAAGCAGTATGGCAGTGTCGCCATCTTTCCAGGTGGAGCCAGAGAGCCAGCACTTAAGTCATCTGATTCATCGCTTCTCCACCTTTTGGCTAACATCAAGTGAAGTCATCTGATTCACTCGTAAGAAAGAAGGCTCACTCATAAGCAAATGCATCGTGGAAATGCATGGCATCCTTTCTATATGCACCATCCCCTCAAGTCTCTCTGCTACGGAAAACATCAAGAACAGAATAGTATCCATCAGCTTACACAACTTCTTTTTTGTAGTTATTAATGCTGGAATGCAGATTAGTAACACCATTAACCCAGTGTACCTGCTATTTTAATGAATGTCTATGTAAAGCAAAATGTTACTTGCTTCTCCCAATTGAAGGAAGAGAAATTACCATTTTACTTACCAATTTTCTTTTTTGACCAATTGAAAATTCTTTTTCAACCAAATATAGAAATATTTGACAGGTTAGCATGTACTAGGTACTGTTCCAAGTGATGTGTGTGTGTGTGTGTGTGTGTGTGTGTGTTTAAGGCGTATACATTCACATAGATGCAAGTGGAATTCTCACAGCAACCACATAAAAATGTAGGTACAACTGTTGTCCCCTTTTAACTGAGGAAATTAGTGCTCAGAGAGGTTAAGTAACCTGTGTAAGGTCACACAGCTAGTCTGTGCAGAACCAGCACTTGATCCCTGGCTATTCTGACCCTAGAGCCCAAACTCATAACCACTGTGTTCTAAGGTAACAAAGAAACTTGAAATTTGAAATATAATCGAGTTATTTTTATCTTCATTCTGGAATATCTGAGTCAAAGGTCTCAAACTCACTTGCTTATACTGCAGGTTCAAGGGGTAAATGTAAATGAGAGAGACAGGCCTGAGGGTGACACAGAGAATGAAAAATGTCCCATCTGTAAGAGTTGGGGTGGGGAGCTGGGGGGCAGCCAGAAGCCAGCTGCAGCAGAAGAAATAAGCTGTTATTATTTCAGTGTTGTGCCAAATTTGGATTATTATGTCAAATCTTGTGATTTTCAAACAATGCAACCAACTCAAAAAACAATTATTAAACATAATCTGAGCCAAACAAAACATATCTGGGCCTACATTACCTATGGGCCACCATTTTGAGAGCTTTGCTTCAAACCAGGCCTTGAACAAATGTTTTGTGGAAAAATTACGTATCACTGACAATAAATAATTGGTAATATTCACATTTCATTGCAAATATCTGCTTGAGCCGCTCTGAAAAACCTGAATCCCTTCCTCCCGCTGAGACACTTAACCTGTTTCTTAATTCATGTCTTCTTGCTGCAAAGTTTTCCTTTGGTCAGGTAGAAAATGACCTTGCTAGTTCTGTTTATTATTTAACAGAACTCAGTCTCAAAATCCCTGTCATAATCCATAATAAAATAGAGAGAGCAAAACTTAATCAGCTGTAAATGTACAGTAGTTAGCATTCACCACAAAATGCTAATCATATTTCAAGCATGCCATTTCTCTTCTGGCCTTTTGACCAAGTTGGTTAATGGACTGAGACTCGGGAAATAATGGAAATAATTTAGGCTGAGAACTTCTCAGCCATGCATCAACCTTGAATTGAATACCACGCAGGGAAAGCAGCACTAAGGCTGTGTCCCGGGATTTGGCAAGGAGAGCTCACCAACAAGTGTGGACACCCAGAATGCTAACAAAAGGAGGATCCAGTGTTTCAAACACAAGTAGTAAATATCCACCAATTGCATACCTAGCAAGAGGTTTTCTTAGAATACTACAAAATTAAAATTGTATGCCTAATATTTAGGTAAGATCCTTGAATCCTCTGGTTTTAATGAATTTTCTGCAAGATAGTTCACCTCTCAGTAACATGTACTCCATTGTACCTGTGACTTTTAGGAAGTGGAACCTTTCCTGAACATCTTAGACTGGGGAGTCGGCCTTAGGACCTAAGGTCCCAACTTAGTGTTGGAGCTTTTTAACCTAAGATATTGTTAATTATAACTGTCAAATTACAATTTGACAGAGTCAATTTGTAATTGTTTATCAATTTCCTTTTCCCTTGAAATAGTTTCTGGTAACCTGCTGCAATGTTCCCATTACTGTGTCATTAGTGTATCTATTTCTCTGAAAACAAAATAAATTGATGAGGTGAAAGTTTGTTCCACATGGTTCCTACCTAATGAACAGAAAGATTTATGCACTTAATTATTAGTTATGAATATCAAGTGTACTATTGTCACTCTTTAGGTTTTCAGCTATAAAACATTAAAATCTAGCATACAAATGAATGTATTTGCTAATAAAACATTTAAAATCACAGTGGACTCTGAAATCTCCAACCAGCAAGCTTCTGGGTAACTTAGATGATGCAGCTATAATAATCTTTGTTAGGTAGTGCTCCTTTTCTTCTCTCTCTCTGTTGAACTATCTACAGTAGGATGTTGGTAAATGGTCTTTTAAAAATAAAAACTTTGGATTAAAAGGAAAACTGAATCCCTTCTATATTTTTATTACTAACCAATAATGTTTTTGTAAATTTGAATGGAAAACCACTTATATGTATTGCTACTGGGTTGCAGTTATGTTTTTGAGCTTAATTCAAAATATATTATTCAAAAATTTCATGATAGATGAATTCCAAGAATAAAAAAAAAAACGCATTTCAAAGTTAAAAATTAAATGAAAATGTTAAAATAAAAATAAAATATAGTTCAAGTCCACAGTACTTCTTTAACACGTAGGTCCCTAACTCAATAAGCTAAATCACATCGTCACTGGGCTGTGACCCTAAAACTAAGCAAAGCCCAAAAACTATTTTCTAAAATATTTGCCTTTAAATTTCTTTCTTTCAAAGAAGAAATCGCACACACAGTTTCTGGGACTGTAAAGTGGAATGGTCACTGTGGTCAGCCATCTGTTAGCATTTTGTGATGTTAAATATATACCCTCCCCAGGACTCAGCAATCCCTCCCATCTGTACCTCCCAGGAAAATTCCTGAACAGTTTCCTAAAAGGACACTTAAATGGATGATCACCAAAGCAGTTTTGTTGTTGCCGTTGTTTCTGTTTGTCTTTCTCTCGAGGGCAGTGAGGAGCTAAAGCAACCGAAGTGCCCACTGCTAAGGGAATCCAGAAGTTACCTGCGATGAGTGTTCACTGTGGAATATTCTGCAGCAATTGGAATCTTGGTACATCATTCACTGCCAAAAACTAACTTGGAAAAACCTTCCCACGTGTATATGAAAAGCTGAGATGACAGGCTGCAGGAAAAATTACTTTAGGAAAGAAAATGTCCTGTTTGATTCAATATTCTGTCATTCAGTTAGTTTTCATGTTTTTAATCTTCTTTTGCCAGGCATCTTGCGAAACAAACCTAAGACACATGCTCCTAACTTTTAGAAACTCTTGTCCAGGAAGGAAGACAGACACAAATGATTTTTTTCTTATAATATTACAATAAAGACCACAAAAGATGCATGGACCCATGCAGTAAAAGCACCCAAGGTGCTACCTGTGCCAGAGGACACAGAGAGAGGATGACATGGTTGAACTCACCACAGAGGGGAGGGAGCCAACCTCTCCAGCCCCGCTCAACGCCCTCAGAGAAAAATACAACAGCCCTGGAAGTCTTCATTCACTTACTTCTCACCCCACAAGCAGGGAGAAAAGGGCAGTAGAAGGCAGTGGAAAATCAAGCCTCCTGTGACCTGTCATTGGATTCTCACTGGCTGGAAATGCACACTGAGAAGACAAATGTGGGTAATGGACATGTGATTTGCTAGACATAGTGTTGGGGAAAGGGGATATTGCCACAAAACCTTCATTAATGTATCCCCAAATCATTCACATGCAAGCTCCAGGTCCCCACACTGCAATATTATGCAATTTGTTCCACATCTGCCTCCTGCTGACCAAATCTTCCTCTTCTCCCTTTTTTCCAGCCCCACATAGATAAGCCAGCGAACTTGAGGTTATGACAGGACAGCTTCCCAAGTGACCACCACATGCTTTCCCCGTGGGGAAATAGTTTTCTGATGATGCCACTAGATGTCTGGGCCACCACTGACACTTAACAAGTTAGGGGACTTGCTAAAGGCAGATAGACTAAGATTTCCTGCAAACACTCACAGCAATTCTTCATTTTTTTATGCCATGGTGAAACCTATGAACTTCTTCTCAAAATACATATTGTAAGTGCATAAAACAAAATTCTTAGGACTGAAAAGGAAATTGGTTACATTAAAACACTCCAAGTTAAGAATCTAAGCAATGTATAAATGCCATTTATAGGGTGATTGCGGGTGTGCAGATGTGTTGCTGTTCGTGCCAACAAGCATTTAGCAGCATACCACATAATGGTTCTCACAGGATGTCTCTTTTTAGCCTAATTAACCTGCTTATTAACATGTTCCTGAGCGTTTCCAGGCTAGCACATAACATAGGATAGACAGATAGAGATTCCTCTTCTACCCCTTCAGGAAGGCCTGAACTACAAATGTATTTCCAATAGTGATGTGCACCACTCTACCACCCTTGCCACCTTCTGAGCTATCAATAGCATGATTGAGCAGGGTGAGGACCACTGTCAAGGGCCTGGGAGCAGAGTCAAGTCATTTAAACCCCATGGGCTGGAACCATCTGAGATGTCTGGAAACTGACATCTATCTCAGTGCTACTAAAAACACCACTAGCCACAACTGCTGAGCAATTTGTTACATCATGACCTCATTCAGCCTCCAAGCTTAGAAGAATTTGCACACACACACACACACACACACACAAAATCATTTTGCTGGAGGTTCCCCAGCTAAAATCAGTAAGAATACATTTTACTAGTAAGAATAAAGTTCATGGGCCAGGCGCAGTGGCTCATGCCTGTAATCCCAGCACTGTGGGAGTCCAAGGCTGACCAATCACTTGAGACCAGGAGTTCAAAACCAGACTGGAGAACATGGCAAAACCTTATCTCTACCAAAAAAAAAAAAAAAAAAAAAAAAATTAGCCAGGCATGGTGGTACGTGCCCATAGTCCCAGCTAGTTACATAAGAGGCTCAGGTGGGAGGATCACTTGAGCCCAGGAAGGTGGGGGTGGCAGTGAGCTATGATCATACCACTGCACTCCAGCCTCCTAGGCAACAGAGTGAGACCCTATCTCAAAAAAGCTGAAAGAAAAATAATAAAGTTCACAGTATATTTCCAACAAGACAGTAGTTGCATTCCTAAACACCAGTTTCAAAAATGCATAAATGATACAGCATTGATAGGAAGTCAAAAGTCCTGCTAAGTCTATTTGTATTTTTTCCATCAAAATGTCATCAACACATGCTTGGAAAATGAGAAATGTATAGACAAGAGACATTTTATCCAATCCAGTCAATTATTCAACCCAAGATGGACATGAGGACTCTTAAGAACCGGCTCCATCCCTAATAGTCCAAAGTCTACATGCTGTGAACTTAAAAACCCATCTCACTTCTGTGTTTTACAGCTGTAAAAACTGAGACCAAGAGAGTAAACAATTTGTTGTAATAATTTTTAATAGTCTACACAACTATTGTGGAAGAAATGCCTGTCTTCCAGCTTCTGGGTTGATATTCTTATTATTCAGAGCTGCACAGATGTGATCTGTTTAAAATATTCTTATCTGAAAAGCTCTATGGCTGAAATTATTACACCCTTTATTTTCATTCACTAATTCAAACTAATTAGTCTGGGAATACCAGTCTGACTTATTAAAATGCCTAAGGCATTTTAAAATAAATCTATTATTTTCAAGTATTCTCAGCAACTTCACCTAACAAGAGAAGAATTTATAATGAGAAATTTTTTAGCTACTAAAAATGCATTAAATGTGTTATCTACAAAACTTAACTCAAAATGGATCACAGTCCTAAATATAAAGCCAAACCCTAAAAACAGTCTCAAAGAAAATGTAGAAAACAACCTGTGTGATCTTGGATTGGAACAAATATTTCTAAGACACCGAAAGTAAAATATGTAAAATAACAAATTAGTACATTGGACTTCATCAAAACAAAAACTTCTGCTCCTCAAAAACCATTGTTAAGAGAATGAAAAGACAAGCCACACACTGGGAGAAAATATTTGCAATTTGGTTATTTGATAAAGGAACTGTATCAAGAATATATAGAGATCTGTCAAAACTCAATATTGAGAAAACAAACCAAGTGACTTTAAAAAGTGGCCAAATAATTTGAACACACTTCACCAAAGAAGATAGACAGGTGACAAGCAAATGAAAAGATGTGCAACATTATTAGTCATTAGGTTGATGCAAATTAAATCTGCAATATGATATCACCACATACCTATTAAAAATGGCTAAAATTAAAGATACAGACAATACTTAGTGCTGGCAAGAATATGAAGGAACTGAAACTCTCATTCACTGCTGGTGAGCACGCATTGGTACACCACTATAAAAATGTTTAACAGTTTCTTAAAAATCAAACATACACCTACCATATGAAGCAGCCATTCTTCTCCCAAGGTAGTTACCAAAGAAAAATGAAACCATATGTCTGTATAACACTTGTACAAAATGTTCATAGCAGCTTTATTTATAATAGCCAAAGTTAGAAAAACTCCAAGTTTTTCTATCAACAAGTGAATGGATAAACAATGTGTGGCATATAACGGAATACGACTCAGTAACAAAAAGAAATGAGCTTGTGTGTCAATTTAAAATGTTTTAGTTAAAAAAGAACCTATAAATACATGCAGCAACATGGAAGAATCATAGAACAATTATGCAGAAAGAAACCAGATGAAGGAGAAGATGATCCCACAAATAAAATTCTAGAAAATGCACAGTCATCTACAGTGACAAAAAAAAAAAACATTGTGGTTGCCTAGGGATGATAGGAAGGAAAGAGGAGCAGATTACAAAAGAGCATAAGGAAATTTGGGGGGTGAAGGGTTTATTCATTACTTTTATCATTAAGATGGTTTAATGGGTGTAAATAGGTAAAAATTTAACAAATTGCACACTTTCAAATTTGTGCAGTTTATTATATGTCAGTTACACCTTAAAGCAGCTGTTAAAAAACAAAAATAAAATATGTGCATTGACAGTGGCAGAAGCAATCTGGCTTCACTCTACTCCACAAAAAAACAAAAACAAATATCCAGCACTCAGATTATCACCAGCAATATCCCACAACTTAATTTTTTTTCAATCTTTCTTTAAACACTGACTTTCTCTATGTTGCCCAGTGATATGGTTTGACTGTGTCCCCACCTAAATCTCATCTTGAATTGTAGCTCCCATAATCCCCATGTGTTGTGGGAGGGACCTGATGGAAAGTAATTGAATCATGGGGCCAGGTTTTTCCCTGTAATGTTTTCATAATAGTGAGTAAATCTCATGAGATCTGATGGTTTTATAAAGGGCAGTTTCCTGGCACATCCCTTTTGCCTGCATGCCTTTGCTCCTCCTTTGCCTTCTGCCATGATTGTGAGGCCTCCCCAGCCATGTGGAACTGTGAGTCCATTAAACCTCTTTTTATTTATAAATTACCCAGTCTGGGGTATTTCTTCATAACAGTATGAAAATGAACGAATACACTCAGTTTGGAATGCAGTGGCTATTCATAGACATAATCATAGTGTGCTGCTGCTTCAAACTCCTGTCCTCAAGTGATCCTCCTGCCTCAGCTTCCAAAGTAACTGGAACTATAGACACATACCACACCAGCTAGAGCTCAAACTTGAGGCTGAAATGTTCCCTAGGACCACAGAGAGGTGAAAAACTCCAGACAGATGGTAAAAGAAATGGACTTTTCTATCTGCAATGCCCCTCCCTCAAATCTGCCAAGCACCATGTGCAAAGAAATTCACCCAGATTTATGATTTCTACACTGGAAAAAAGTGAGACTGAGGTGGACAGCCAGCTTCCAAACCATCTTGGGTTCTTGTGTAGGGAAACCATTCCTGCCTCAACTCACAGGAAGCACAGCAAGTGCCTGTAAGGAGAAAATCCCCTGAGGGTTCTAGAAATAAATAGAGGATGTAAGACTAGCAACCTCAGCTCACAAAACTCAGCACTTTATCTTAGCCGAAAAAGATGCCGAACTAGAGTGGCTGTTCAGCAGCACCACACTGTAGAAGGCACATTCCACGGTTCTTCTGGGCATGAACCCCTAACTATACTTCTCACATGGCAGGATATCCCCACTGGGACCCACACTCCCATTTCAGGACTGGCAGAGCGCTGAGCCTTAGTGAGAGTAGAGGCAAATCTGGGCTTAAGGCACCATCTAGTGCCAAAAAGGAAGCAGCAATCTAGGATTAAGGGAACTCAACAGGCAACTGCAAAGAACCTCTAAGAAAACATACCCCAGAAAGACCAAAACAAGCCAGGCAGCAAAGACGGAAATAAATAATTAACTCTTCCATGCAAAGCAATAGACATATATTCACAAGAAACAACAGCAAACAAGGAACCATGAACTCCCTAAGCACACAAAACAAGCAGCCAGTGACAAACCCTGAGATGGTGATGTGTGAGCTCTCAGATCAAGAATTCAAAATAGCAGTTCTTAAAAAAAAAAAAAAAAAAAAACTCTGCAAACTCACAAAAAAAAACCTCAGAAATGTATCAGATAAATTTAACAGATTGAACCAAAAAAAAAAAAAAAAAAGCTGGAACTGAGAAATACATGTGTTGAACCGCAAAATGCATTAGAAGTTCTCAATAGCAGAATGAATAAAACAAGAAAAAAATATGTGAGCTCAAAGGCAGGCTATTTGAAAATATACAGTCAGAGTAGAAAAAATAAAAAAGAATGAAAAGGAACAAAGAACACCTACAGAATATGAAGAATTACCTCAAAAGAACAAATCTAAGAATTGCTGGTGTCTAAGAGGGAATTGAGAAAGAGCAAATGGTAGTAGAAACCTTATTCAGAGAGAGAGTAACAGAAAATTTTCCAAACCTAGAGCAAGATATAAATATCCAGGTGCAAGGAGGTCAGAGATCACCAAATATAACCAACCCAAATAAGACTACCAAAAAAGCATATAATAATCAAATTCTCAAAGGTCAAGGAAAAAGAGAGGATCCTAAAAGCAACATAAGAAAAGCAGCTAATAACATATTGAGGAACTCTGAATTGTCTGGCAACAGACTTCTCAATGGAAACTACACAGGCCAGGAAAGATGGAACAACATATTCAAATTGCTAAAGAAAAAAACCATCAGCCAAAAATACTGCACCCACAAAAGCTTTCTTTCAAACATGAAGGACAGATAAAGTCTTTCCCAGACAAACAAGAGCTGGGGGAATTCAGCACCACTAGACTTGTCTTATAAGAAATGCTAAATGGAGTTCTTCAATCTGAAAGAAAATAACACTAATGTGCAAAAAGAAAACATCTGAAGGTAAAAAAACTAACAGCTAAAGTAAGTATACAGATAAATTCAAAATATCCTAATACTGTAATTATAGTGTGTAACCCGACTCATGTCACTAATATGAAAACTAAAAGACAAATCTATCAAAAATAATAATGATAACAGCAACTTAAGGGATATGCAATATTAAAAGATGTAAATTGAGACAACAAAAAGTCAAAATGTGGAAGGGATTAAGTTAAAGGGCAGGGTTTTTGTTTTTCATTTGTTGGTTTATTTTCTTTGTGATCACTTATCCTTATTTAAAATAACTTGCTATATACATAAGATGTTTTCTGTAAGCCTCATGGTAACCCCTGCAAGGCAAAAACCTATAATAGATACAATAACAATGAAAAACAAAAATTAAAACATACTACCAGAGAAAAAAATCACATAGCCACAGAAGAAGACAGTAACAAAGGAAGAAAGAGAGGAGTTACAAAACAACCAAAAAATAATATGGCAGTGGTAAGTACTTACATATCCAATAACAACCTTGAATGTAAATTGACTAAATTCTCCATTAAAAGACATAGAGTGGCCGAGTAGATTTTTTAAAAACACAACCCAACTATATGCTGCCTACAAGAAATTCACTTCACCTATAAAGACACACATAGACTGAAAGCGAAAGGAAGGTAAGTTATTCCATGCAGATGGAAATGAGAAAAGAGCAGGATTAGCTAACTTATACCAGATATAGGCTTCCAGTCAAAGGCTGTAAAAGAGACAAAGAAGTTCACTAGATAATGATAAAGGGGTGAATTCAGCAAGAGGATATAACAACTGTAAATATATATGCACCCAACACCATAGCACCCAAACACATAAAGCAAACAGATCTAAAGAGAGAGAGACTAATACGATAACAGTAGGGGACTTCAACACCCCCCTCTCAGTAATGTACAGATCATCCAGACAGAAAAATCAACAAAGAAACATCAGAGTTAAACTACACTCTAGACGAAATGGACCTGACATTTATGGAACATTTCATCCAGCTGCTGCAAAATACACCTTCTTCTCATCAGTATATGGAATATTCTCCAGGACAGGTCACATGTTGGGTGACAAAACAAGTCTCAACAAATTCAAAAAACTAAAAATGATATCAAGTATTTTTTCTGACTACATTGGAATAAAACTAGAAATCAGTAATAAGAACTCTGGAAACTATACAAGCACGTGGAAATTAAACATGTTCTTAAACCATCAATGTGAAAATAAAGCAATTAAGAAGAAAATTTAAAAATTCATGAAAGGAATGAAAATGTAAACAAACATCCCAAAATCTATAGGATACAGAAAAAGTAGCATTAAAAGGGAAAATTATAGCAATAAATGCCTACTTCAAAAAAGTAGAATGATTTCAAACAAACAATGATACATCTCAGGAAACTAGAAAAGAATCAACCAAATCCAAAATTAGTAGAAGGAATGAAATAATACCAGAGCAGAAATAATGAAATTGAAACTTTAAAAAATACAAAAGATTAACAAAAAGTTTTTTTGAAAAGATAAAAAAATTGAAAAACCTTTAACTAGACAAAGAATAAAAAGAGGGAAGACCCAAATAAATATAATCAGAAAAAAAAAAAGAAGACGTAACAACTGATACCACAGAAATTCAAAGGATCATCAACAGCTATACGCCAACAAATTGGGAAAGCTAAAAGAAACGAATAAATTCCTGGACACATACAACCTATCAAGATTAAACCAGGAAGAAATAGAAAACTCAAATAGATCAATAACAAGTAATGAGATCAAGGCAGTCATAAAGCATCTCCCATCAAAGAAAAGCCCAGAACATTATGGCTTCACTGCTGAATTCTACCAAATATTTAAAGAACTATTTATAACACCAATTCTACTCAAACTATTCAAAATAATGAAGAAGAGGAAATATGTGCAAATTCAATCTACAAGGCCAGTATTGCCCTTACACCAAAACCAGGTAAGGACACAATGAAAAGAAAACTACAAGCCAGTATCCCTGATGAACCCAGATGTAAATGTCCTCAACAAAACACTAGAAAACAAATTCAATGATACAATAAAAAGACCATTCACCATGATCAAATAATCAATGTCATACCAGCGATGCAAAGATGGTTCAACATATGCTAATCAATAAACATGATACATCAGATTAACAGAATCAAGGACAAAAACCATATGATCATTTCAACAGATGTTTAAAAAGCATTCAACACAATTCAACATTCTTTTATGATAAAAACACTCAACAAATTGGGTACAGAAGGAACATACCTCAAAACAATAAAGGCCATATATAACAAACCCACAGCTAACATACTGCTTGGGGGAAAATTGAAAGCCATTTCTCTAAGATCTGGAATAAGACAAGGATGCCCAAATTCACCACTTTTCTTCAACATAACATTTGAAGTTCTAGCCACAGTAATTAGACAAGAGAAAGAAATAAAGGGCATCCAAATTGGAAAGGAAGAAGACAAATCATTCCTGTTCATAGATGACATGACATTACATTTAGAAAAGCCTAAAGATTCCAACAAAAAAATCTTAGAACTGATAGGTGAATTCAGTAAAGTTGCAGGATACAAAATTCACATACAAAAATCCATAGCATTTATATGCAAAGAATCCAAAAAAGTAATCAAGACATCAATACTATTTACACTAGACACAAAGAATATAAAATACCTAGAAATAAATTTAACCAGAGATGCAAAAATCTCTACAAAGAAAATAATTAAACACTGATGAAAGTCAATGAAGAAGACACACAAAAAAGGAAAGATGTCTATACTCATAGGTTAGAAGAATTAATATCATTAAAATGTCAATACTACCCAAAGTGGTCTACAGATTCAATGCAATCTCTATCAAAAACCAATAACATTCTTCACAAAAATAGGGAAAAAAATGCTAAAATTCATGTGGAACCATAAAAGACTCCAAATAACCAAAGCAATCCGGATTGGACAAAAAGAACAAAGCTGGAGGCATCACACTACTTGACTTCAAAATATACTACAAAGCCATAGTAATTAAAACAGCATAGCACTAGCATAAAAACAGACACATAGAGCAGTGGAACAGAACACAGAACCAAGAAATAAATCCACACATTTACAGTCAATTCATTTTTTTTTATTTTTATTTAAATTTTAAGTTCTGGGATACATGTGCAGAATGTGCAGGTTTGTTACATAGGTATACATGTGCCATGGTGGTTTGCTGCATCTATCAGCCCATAATCTAGGTTTTAAGCCCTGCATGCATTAGGTATTTTAGGTATTTGTCCTAATGCTTTCCCTCCCCTTGCTCCCCACCCGACAGGCCCTGATGTGTGATGTTTCCCTTCCTGTATCCATGTGTTCTCATTGTTCAACTCCCACTTATGAGTGAGAACATGTGGTGTTTGGTTTTCTGTTCCTGTGTTAGTTTGCTGAGAATGATGGTTTCTAGCCTCATCCATGTCCCTGCAAAGGACTCATGAACTCATTCTTTTCTATGGCTGCATAGTATTCCACGGTATATACATGCCACATTTTCTTTATCCAGTCTATCACTGATGGGTATTTGGGTTGGTTCCAAAATCTCACACCAGTTAGAATGGCAATCATTAAAAAGTCAGGAAACAACAGATGCTGGTGAGGATGTGGAGAAATAGGAACGCTTTTACACTGTTGGTGGGACTGTAAATTAGTTCAACTATTGTGAAAGACAGTGTGGCAATTCCTCAAGGATCTAGAACGAGAAATACCATTTGACCCAGCAATCCCATTACTGGATATATACCCAAAGGATTATAAATCATTCTACTAAAAAGACACATGCACATGAATGTTTATTGCAGCACTATTTACAATATCAACTCATTTTTGACAAAGACAGCAAGAACCTATATTGGGGAAAGGACAGTCTGTTCAAAACATGGTGCTGGGAAAAGTGAAAAACCATATGCAGAAGAAAAAAGCTAGACCCCTATCTCTCACCATATACAAAAATCACATCAAAATGGAGTAAAGACTTAAATCTAACACCTGAAACTATGAAACTATTGGAAGCAAAAACTGGGGAAATGCTTCAATATATTGGTTTTGGCAAAGATTT
Organism: Mandrillus leucophaeus; assembly: GCF_000951045.1. Classification (NCBI taxonomy): domain Eukaryota; kingdom Metazoa; phylum Chordata; class Mammalia; order Primates; family Cercopithecidae; genus Mandrillus; species Mandrillus leucophaeus. Next base: position 1,115,829 of record NW_012100432.1, read on the forward strand.
TTTAGTAAGACTTCAAAAGCACAGGTCAGAAAAGCAAAAATTTTCTGCACTGCAAAGGAAGCAATCAGCAAAGTGAAAAGATAACCTATGAAAAGGCCAAAAACATTTGCAAACTATCCATCCAACAATCAATTAATAAGCAGCATATATAAAGAACTCAACTCAACAGCACAAAATAAAAACAATCCAATTTTTAAATGGGCAAAAGAGCTAAATAAACATTTCTCAAAAGAAGACATACAAATGACCAACAGGTATATGAAAAAAATGCTCAACATCACTAATCAACAGGGAAATGCAAGTCAAAACCACAATGAGATATCTCACCCCAGTCAAAATCATTTTTATCAAAAAGACAAAAAATAATGGATGCTGGCAAGGATGTGGAGAAAGGAGAACACTCATATGTTGTTGGGGGAATGTAGATTACTACAGGCACTATGGAAAACAGTATAGTGGTCCTTCAAAAACTAAAAATAAAAGGACCAAATGATCCAGCAATCCCACTGCTGGATATCTATCCAAAAGAAAGGAAACCAGCATTTCAAGGAGCTAACTATACTCCCATGTTTATTGCAGCACTATTTACAACAGCCAAGATATGGGAACAACGTAAGTATCTATCACTGGATGAATGGATAAAACAAATGTGGTACATAGACACAATGGAATATTAGTCATAAAAAAGAATGAAATCCTGTCATTTGCAGCAATATGGATATAACTGGAGGTCATTACGTTAAGTGAAATAAGCCAGGCACAGAATAAATACTGCAAGCTCTCATTCATATGTGAGAGCTTACAAAAGCAGATTTTATACCGGTAGAAAGTTGATTGGTGGTTGCCAGGGGCTGGGAAGGGTTGGGAGGAGGGAGAGATGAACAGAGGTTAATAGATATAAAAATACAGTTATATAGAAGGAATATGATCTAGTGTTCAATAGTACGGTATGGCAACTATAGTTAACGACAATTTGGTTTTAGTTCAAAATAGCCAGAGAAGAAGAACGACAATATTCCCAACATAAAGAAAGGGTGAATGTTTGAGGTGACTGATGTCACAATTGTCCTGGTTTGATCATTACACATTGTATATATGTATCGAAATATCACATGTACCCCAAAGATATGTACAACTTTATGTAGCAGTAATAAATAAGAAAATGCATTAAATTCCAGACATAATACCAAGTCCTTTAGATAAATTGTCTCATTTCATGTCACAAAAATACTTTTAGGTAGGGGATGTTGTAATACTTCCAGGAAGAAGAAACTGAGGTTCAGAGAGATGACATAACTTTGCCCAGGGTCACATAGGTAGGACTTTGCAGACAGAAGGTACAAGCAGTTTGACTTCATGTTAAATAAATGCTTCCCAAAACACTTGACAATTTTTTAAGATAACGTAAACAGCTCCTTGGTAAATATATTTACACCATTTATTTGCTTAGCAAATCCCTTTTCATAGACAGCATGGGTAAATATCGGCCCTATCATTTCAAGGCTGATCTTTCATCACACATTCCATTACAAATTCTAAAATTAGTAGGGTTCAAATTCAGGTCTCAGTGACTTATAGAAACAATCCAGGTTCTGATGTGTCACACACCTAGGAGGCCCAAATCAGGCTCATGAGAAAACAAATTTCAGATCAGCACAACATAAGGTAGGAGAGGCTAACAATCTTGCTCCCACCTGGAGAGATCAGACAATGTCATACTTGTTTTCCAGGAGAAGACAAACAGAAACAGACACAGACACACACACAACAGACGACACACAGAGACACATACACACACACACACACCCTGGGCCAGAAAAATGCTGATCTAGCCATTCTGTGGATGTTCCCAATTTCTAATACATGTTAATGACTGCTCTCTCCCTTTCAATGTGGGCATTATTTCCTATTGGATATGTTTAGCCGGCAACAGCTTCAACACATAGACTATGCCTAGTTAGAAATCACTGTCCTCCACAGGGCATCACTTGCTTGAAAAGCCTGTAAAATGACCCCAGGACACTTGGAGGGAGGGCAGAAAACAGCAACACGTTCACATGTTCATTTTTCTAGCTCCAATCCAACCAGGCTTTGAAAGTTCCCCGTGAAAGACAAGCCTTCCACCATCTCTTGCAAATGCTTTCTAAACAACAAATAAGACTTTCCAGAGCAAAGGAGACTTTTCCAAAATCTGTCACTGTTTGATTTTGGGGAAGAAGACACACATCTTGACTTTGTACTCCTTTATGCACAACCAAGTTCAAATTGCTCAAATCTCCCACACCCTTGGAGGGCTGGTATATATTTCCAACCCTTTCCCAGGTAGCTGTGCAATGTCAGGGATGAGCTACTGAAAACTTGCCTGCTGCTAACAACACTGTTGCTATTCACTTATTTATTTCAGGCCCATATTATATTTTTCCTGAAACAAATTTCTCTATTGTTCTCTCTCTGCTTCTAGGATCCCATTACCCAATCCCCAACAGGTAAGAAAAAAACAGCCCAATTGGAGACACCCAACCACCTCAGGCCCTTGTAACCCTGTGGGATTTAGTTATAGTTCTTATGTGATTTCAGATATACCCTCAAATACAAGCATTGATGGTGCTTGGTCTTAGTAGTCAAATTGTTTTTAACTCTTGCAGACACAGTCTTCTCACAATCAATCCTTTGTCATGGGTTTTTAAATGTCCCTTCAATAATATTATTCCAGTGTTCTCTTCTGAGACTACCATATGGACCAAACTATTTAAAGCAACCAAGCAACACCTAGGAAAACACAAAACGTCATTTTTCTTCCTGCCCCATCTCTACCCCTGCTGTTTCTTTTTACCAAAGATTTTATTTTCCTTATATGGAACAAACGATTCCAATTTCCTCGTATAGCACTGACATACAGATGAGGTATTGACCTGTAGCTTTTTAAATCCCAAATTGCAGGCTTTGTTTAGATGAGTCTAAGGCCATGGCTTGAAAGAAGAAAAAGGGAAGTATCTCCTCAAGGGTAAGGAGAATCTTTTCCCAAACTACCCAGAGAACTCTTCCAAGACAGTTGCCTGTTTTGCCTTAAAGACTCAAAGGGGAGGATGAAAAAGTCTGCTCTGCCAAGTAGGATGGCTCACAAGCCCATTTGAGGAACTGAAAGTCTTTACTCCAGTCAGTAATACAACCCTTTCTTCCCACACACACACACAAAATGATGTAAAGCATGCTCATTTGTCAGACATTTCGCAAAGCTGACCTTGCCGGTGGCACTGGGACTCGAACTTGCAGCTGAAGAGATGAGAATAAGCCGAATATTAACACCTCATGTGTGTTCCTTTCCCTTCTTATTAAAAGCCAAGATTAAGATTAGCCCATCAAGATGGCACTGAAGAAATACAATATGGAGTACAAGGGAGGTCAATGGAATCCCTCACGCTGGAAGCTTTCAGCATCCAGAAAGTCGAGCTGGTACTAAATGAGTAAGTATTTTCACAGTCCTTCCCAAGAGGTGGAAATGGAGGTCACCTTCACAGGGGTGAAATACACCTCTCCTCAGCCTAACCGTGTCATAGCAAGACTGAAATGGAGACTCATCACCACTCAGATCAAACTGTACTTTGATAGGAGCCAGAGTCAAACTTCCAGTTGTTTTTTTTTTCTTTTTTTTCTTCTGAATCAGTGGTTCTCATCTTTGGCTGCAGGTCTGAATAATCACTAGTATGGTTGTTAAATAATACAGGTGCCTGCACTCTACTTTGTAAGGTTCAGATGGAATGTAACTGCAGTGGGGCCTCTGTGTATTTAGTGCAAAAACTCCCCAGGGAAAGAATAAAGTAACCACTATTTTATGGATGCCTTTTTCCATTGCTACCAAAACAAAGGCCCTTTAAACCATTCCATAGTCTTTTCTTTTCCTTGCTCATAAAATAGAGTATGTTATTGTAGAGTTGCCTACATAGCAATACATCCATAGATTTACTGAAATAACCATTCATTGGAAGTGGGATGGGAAGAAGGAAGACAGAGAAAAGTACAGGAAAAACCATATTAAAATGATATCATCAGGTTTCACCCCAGTGGGTAAGCGCTCATTATTGATGAAAAGAGGTTTGCTAGTGGATAACTTTAAGACTTAATGGTTGATATCACACCCATAAACGCACACACACACACAGTCAAATTACTTTTGCCACTTCCCTCTCCCTAAAAATACGCTCTTGCAGGGAATAATAGCATAAGTAATTCATCAGGAAACAGAACTCTTCCCCATTCTTTATGACTTGAGGTTACAAATCCCACTTACTGGGTACTTTTTCTAAATTTAGTAGTCATTTGTTTAAAAAAAAAAAGAAATAAATAAATAAATAAAACATAAATTAAATGAAATAGAGATAAAACAGTGTGCTCTATGACTGACCCATGAAAATTAAAATAATCCATAAATCTAATCTTTAAAAAAGCAACATTAAGACCTAACTCATTATTAGTTCACAGTACTAATTTATAGTAGGCTCTAACCACATGTGGCTATTGAGCACTTGAAATGTGGCTAGCGTCACGTGTTAAAATGATAATATTTTGAATATATTGGGTTGAATAAAATGTGTTAGTAAAACTAATTTCTTCTGTTTCCTTTTACTTTTTTCAACACGGCTTTATAACATGCAAAATTACGTGTGTGGCTCTATTTAGCTATGATAAGCCTTGCCTACTCCCTAGTGTCAGAAAGTAGGCAATGCAGGCAAATCATTTTTCAAACTCATCTGTGTAAGTACAATTCATTTCTGCTAGCAAAGTACAAATAGCCATTTGTACACACAATTTTATCATTTTCACAAATATTATCTCAAATTTAAGCCTCGGAGAGACTCCTGTATTAGATGTTATATGCCCCACTCAATTAGTATTTTTGAAGTTACCTAGTTTCTTGTAGAAAATTAGAGCTAAAACAGTCCATCCAGTCAAGAGTATTTGCAGGGTTCCTATAAATTTCAGCCATTAAAAGGGACAGAAAACATGGGCCCAAACTTGGATGCAACAATCGCTCTTCAAAAAATTTACCCTAAGTTAAAAATAACATAAACCATCAAAACACAAAATCACAACACGCATATTTTGCATAACCATTTATAACAGGGAAAAAAAAAAACAGAAAACCTAAATTTCCACAAATTTGAACAGTACAGAACCTCTACAAAATAGATAACATTCAAGAGAAGAAGATAGGTCTAAATAAAGATAACTAGCATTTGAGCACACACTAAGCAAACACAGTTCTCAGCATTTCCCAGGTATTAATTGATTCCTTATTATAACTCTGAGGTTTACTTTTTATTATTTTTATTATTCTCATTTTACATAGAAAGAGGCTGAGTCCAAAGAGGTTTCATAACTTGCCCAAGAATGAAAGAAGAACTGAAGCAAACCTGAAGCTCATGCTGCTTCCTGTGCCATGAGTAATAAAATCTTTTTTCTCGGGCCAGGCACAGTGGCTCAGGCCTGTAATCCCAGCACTCTGGGAGGCCGAGGTGAGTGGATCACTTGAGGTCAGGAGTTCAAGACCAGCCTGGATAACATAGTGAAAGACCATCTCTACTAAAAATACAAAAATTAGCTGGATGTTGTGGCAGGCGCCTATAATCCCAGCTACTCAGGAGGCTGAGGCAGGGGAATTGCTTGAACCTGGGAGGCAGAGGTTGCAGTGAGCCGAGATTGCACCACTGCACTCCAGCCTAAGTGACAGAGGGAGACTCCATCTCAAAAAAATTAATTGATTGATTAAAGTAAAATAAAATCTTTTGTCTCTGACCCAAGCATCTCATGCCTTCTGCCCAGCATCCAGCTAACCTACTAGCTTGCGAGGACGGTAAAAGCTCAGACCCTTCACAATTCTTGACATCTAACTACTTCCCAATCAGTGAGACATCCTCTCTACAGCAGATTTAGCTCAAGGCCAGCAAATAAAACGGCTCTCAACACCCTTCTGGGTCACTCTGTTCCCAGCTTGTTGAAGCCTTTCTCTCCTTCTTAAGTTTGAGCTGAAACCTCAGTCTTCATAAAGCGACTTTCTTTGCCACAGTCAGCTTTCTAGAACAATGAAAAAACAAACCTTTTTCTCTTACACATGAGAAAGCTTCAAACCCTAAAGGCTCTGACCACATCTACCTACCCATGCTCACCGTCTTCAGCCGTTTCTGGAATGCAAACCTTTCCACACTCATTGTAGAGATGCCTCCAAATGTGAAAATAGCTGCCACTTATGGAATGTTGACTATGTGCTAATCCCCTCACCTACTTTTCCTTATTCAGTTATTCCAATAACTCCAAATTTAAAAAGCATGGATATCATTCCATTTTTACAGATGATGAAACAGGTTCAGAGAGGTTAAGTGGCCTGGATAAGGCCACACAGCCAGGATGTACCAGAACCAGAATTACGTTTGACTTTAGACCCCTCAACATTTGATTTCCTCTCCTGCCTCATTTCCAGGTGTGCCCCAGTTTTTCCACGGACTTTATGCCAACTGATTACATTGGCATAAAGTGACATTAAATAGTCACCAAGCACCACAGCATTTTGTGGAATTGAAATAGTGCAGTCCACGTCATGTTCAAAGTTCTCTAGGGAAATGGAACTATTAAAGTGAACGTATAAATCAATAGCACCCAAGTTCCCAACTCCAGCTCCATCAGAAAATTAGCTATGATTCCATCTTTAAAGGACAAAAATCTGAATTTTTGAAGTCTCCTAGTATTCCCAGGAATAAATCTTAAAGTTGTAAGGTGCTTTGTGTCCCAACCACTCGTGTCTACATCGGATGAAATTTGTAGGAAGATCCCTAAATCATTAATTCCACAGGAGTCGAGTTTCCGAAACTTCCTTCCAGATGGCATCTTTCCGCTGCACAAAACATATCTGCTGCCCCCTTGTGGGGAAGTGATGCACTGCTTACAGCCAAAAAAAAAAAAAAAAAAAAAAAAAAAGGAACAAAAGGACAAATTGCTGGTTGAAGAAATAACAAGAGTTAGCCCTGGCTTCCTTTCAAAAGAAAGGAACCTGCCAATTGGCCCCTTCACCTTTTCTACAGCTTGAAACTACACAGTCCTATACGTGTATGTGATCTCCTGCTCAATTATGATGGAAAATAGACTTTAAAAACAACAAAAGCAGTCTTTTGTGTTTTTTAGACACTTAGAAATACTACCTCCGGACTCTGTGGAAATGTATTAATGCCATTTGTCTTCAAGAACGAGTCTCACCACCCAACCTGCGAAAATTAGGTGGGTTTTTATTTTTATTTTTTTAATGCTTAAACGAAAATTAAATCTTTGATACACACCCACCATAACACCCCATCTCCCAAAACTGGGGGGGGATTCCCACCTTCTTCCGTGTCTCTTAGCCAGGCAGGTGGAGATAGGGTTGTAAGATACCTCCTTGTTTACACACAGCAATCAACATCCACTCTTCTAATCCAAGCCATAAAAAGCATCCAACTTCTAACTAGGGTTTCCTAGTGCCACCATTTATTTAATTGACCAGCACTAACCACGAAGCCCATGGGACAGTGCCGGGAGCCTTTCTGGACACTCAGACACAGCCTTCTGCAGGTAACTCTCTGCAACTTGCTCCCACTGTCAGACTTCCATGTAATACACCCACAGCAGAGTGAAAATCTGACCGGAGTTTCTTAGGATCTCAGTGCACTGCCCCAATTAATTCTGGCGATCCTGAGTTCTCCATCAGCTAAGCACTAAATTGGGTCAAAAATGCCACATGGACATTGCAAGGATCATGGACTTTCATTCCCTGAAGATCATTAGAGAAAATTTGTAACATGAATGAGAGTGCGTGGTAATCCCACTGAAATACTTCACCTGTCAACTAATCTGACTCCTAAACTCCACTCAAGAAAACAGATAAGATCGAGGACCCCGAACTCCATCCTCATGAACAAACTCATAAAAATAGGTACAGCACAATAACCAACTAGCTGTGGGTACTTCACAGCAGCCAAATGGTATTGATTTTATGCTGATTTGCTGAAACTGCAATCATTATTTTTCTCATCTTCTTGGAACTGTCACTTGAGGAGCAAAAATTGAGTTGTGTGAGATTTTAAAAATTATCTTGAGCCTTAAATTATGACTAACCTTAAAATATCAGAATAAAGAAGTGGAAAGTATAACATGTTATATATTTGGTGGTAAGACTATCTCACGAACTTTCCATACACAAGACCTTTGGAGAGAGAATTTATAATTCTGACCCATACACGATTTAGGGTTCAGGCATTACTCTTTTCCAAAGAAGTCAAAACATTTCTGGCACTGCCATGCCTCAGATTACCAAAGCTGAGAGAGTAAATTAATTGACAACAAGTCCACTGACAAATATGAATTATTCAGGAAAACACAATTCACTGAGGAGTTTCCACTGTGTTACTTTAAATGTTGATGTAAGAAAGAAAGGACAAACACAAAAAAAACACACAAACTGATCTGTAGCTGATGGTTTTGATCTCGCCTTTAAAAATCAGCAATGCAGAGATATGAGTTTCACTGTTATCAGAATGACTGATCAGAATATTATCAGAATGACTGCCTCTAAATCTTTAGACAACACCTATTTTAAGTCCCTTACGAAAGTTACCACAGCTTTTTCTCTTTTCTTTTTAAAAAAAAAATCATGTAGCATATTTTCTCCACATATCTCAAAAAGATCTTAAATTATCTGACTGTTCCCTTCACTAAAGCCCGATAAGTGTTAGTTGAAGTTTATCATAAAGATGTTCTACTTCTAAGGAAGCTGCAGGAGTGGGTGGATGGATGGATGGATGGACAGATGG
>NW_012100432.1:1126142-1128236 GCF_000951045.1 Mandrillus leucophaeus
CTCTACCAAAGTCCCAGTTCCCTGCTCCAGGAAAACACATCAAAGCCTCAGGGGAACTGAATGCCCACACCATACTCCGAGGCACACACATGTTCTGCTGCCAACCTTCTCTCCCCGCGACCTCTCACAATTCAGTCAAATAGATCTTGTTAAAGGGCGTATTGCTTATTGATTTGAGATTTAGTCTGCTTTTTAAGCAGCCAAGACAATCATCTTTGAAGAACTTGGTGTTAAAGGTAACAAAAAGCATTGGCTTCCTTTTGCCCTTTTAAACTGTTTCAAAATGGTTTTAAATATCTATGTTGGGTAATTTGCAATGCAGCAATAGAAAATTAATTCTTCATTTATGTGATGCCTTGAAATTTTCCCTTTTGGGGCCACTAATTATGACAAATTGGAAGCCAGGCTATCTGATCCAGCCTGCAAATGTGTTTTGTTTGATCTGTGCTTTAAAAAAAAAAAAAAATTTGAATTGGTTGCCAACACACAAAATGTCCAGATTGCACATCAGAATCCAGATTCTCTTTAAAAATTATTCCTGGCATCCCTGGGCTCACATTTCTGCATGGGAGTAACAGGCTGGGGTGGTCACAGCTGCCCCTAGACAGGTCTCCACAGTCCCTCCCAGCAGTCAGTACCTTGGGCCCAACCAGCCCGACTCATTTACATATGGCCATTTGTACTTCTGATCCTTGGGTAAGAGAAATAAGATTTGTAACAAATAGATCGATAGCTGACACTGGGATAATAAACTGAAATTTTAGAACACTATGTGTGAGACAGAGTGTTCCATTACAAAAAAACAAAAATCATCAAATACAGAAATTTGAGCCTCTGGACTTCCCCCAAATTATGTGATTGATAATAGCATCTAGAACTCATGTAAGATCCACATATTATTTTCTTTGCCACCTTTCAAGCTGCTTCTAGAGTTTCTGTCCCCTTCACGTGCGTACACTGAGGTGGGAGAGATGGAAGGCATGGGCATGCTTTGAGAAACTAAAGGCCCTTCGAAGCAGACAGGCTCCATGTTTCTGTGTAAGTTTAGAATGTTAGCAATGTCTGAAGCAAATTACCAAACTTAGAAGTTAAAACAACAATCTATAGCCATACTACCCTCAACCTACCTGATCTCAGAAGCAAAGCAGGGTCGGGCCTAGTTAGTGCTTGGACAGGAGCAGTGTGAAACACCACCAATATATTATCTCATAGTTTCTGTAAGTCAGGAGTCTGGCATGTTCTGTCTGGGTCTTCTGCTCAGAAACTCACAGGCTAAAATCAAGGTGTCAGCTGGGTGTGTCCTCATCTGGAGGTTCAACTGGGGAAGGATCACTTCCAAGTGCCCTCAGGTTGTTGGCCAAAGCCATTTTCTTGGGACTCTCTGTATTCCCTGTATTCTTGCTATCAACCAGGAACTGCTCTCAAGCCCTTCACATCTTTGCCACATGGCCCCTGCATGAGCTCCTTCATGGTTTGAATCTCTTCCTCCAGGAAAGGCTCAGTCTCATTTTAGGGCTTATCTGATTAGGTCAATCCCACCCAGGATAATCTCTCTTTTGATTAACTAAATTCAGTGTATGTGGAACCTTAAAAACACCTGTGAAATCCCTTCATCTATGCCTTACAGGTGTAATTTAATAAAAGATGTGACTCTCATCATAACCACAATGCCACCTACACTCAAAGGAAAGCAATTAAAATATTTAAAATAATGTCCCACTGTTGGCAATAATTGAATGAAATATATCTAAATCAAAGAGAAAGGGTTTCACTCAATAAAACCATAAATTGATAGATAATTTGACCATGTGTGTCAAGCATTTACAATCCAGCAGAACACTTATAGGATTTAACCCTAAAGAAATAACCAGCAATGTATGGGACTTTTTTTTATTGTTTATACTATTGAAAATGATCTGGCCATGCACGGTGGCTCTTGCTTGTAATCCCAGCACACTGGGAGACTAGTGGAAGGATTGCTTGAGGCCAGGAATTCAAGGCAGGAGTGAGCTATGATTGTACCACCACACTCCAGCCTGAGCAAAGAGGGAGACCCTGTCTCAAAAAAAGAAGGCAGGAAGGCAGGAAGGCAGG
>NW_012100432.1:1129541-1132789 GCF_000951045.1 Mandrillus leucophaeus
ACCATAACACCCCATCTCCCAAAACTGGGGGGGGATTCCCACCTTCTTCCGTGTCTCTTAGCCAGGCAGGTGGAGATAGGGTTGTAAGATACCTCCTTGTTTACACACAGCAATCAACATCCACTCTTCTAATCCAAGCCATAAAAAGCATCCAACTTCTAACTAGGGTTTCCTAGTGCCACCATTTATTTAATTGACCAGCACTAACCACGAAGCCCATGGGACAGTGCCGGGAGCCTTTCTGGACACTCAGACACAGCCTTCTGCAGGTAACTCTCTGCAACTTGCTCCCACTGTCAGACTTCCATGTAATACACCCACAGCAGAGTGAAAATCTGACCGGAGTTTCTTAGGATCTCAGTGCACTGCCCCAATTAATTCTGGCGATCCTGAGTTCTCCATCAGCTAAGCACTAAATTGGGTCAAAAATGCCACATGGACATTGCAAGGATCATGGACTTTCATTCCCTGAAGATCATTAGAGAAAATTTGTAACATGAATGAGAGTGCGTGGTAATCCCACTGAAATACTTCACCTGTCAACTAATCTGACTCCTAAACTCCACTCAAGAAAACAGATAAGATCGAGGACCCCGAACTCCATCCTCATGAACAAACTCATAAAAATAGGTACAGCACAATAACCAACTAGCTGTGGGTACTTCACAGCAGCCAAATGGTATTGATTTTATGCTGATTTGCTGAAACTGCAATCATTATTTTTCTCATCTTCTTGGAACTGTCACTTGAGGAGCAAAAATTGAGTTGTGTGAGATTTTAAAAATTATCTTGAGCCTTAAATTATGACTAACCTTAAAATATCAGAATAAAGAAGTGGAAAGTATAACATGTTATATATTTGGTGGTAAGACTATCTCACGAACTTTCCATACACAAGACCTTTGGAGAGAGAATTTATAATTCTGACCCATACACGATTTAGGGTTCAGGCATTACTCTTTTCCAAAGAAGTCAAAACATTTCTGGCACTGCCATGCCTCAGATTACCAAAGCTGAGAGAGTAAATTAATTGACAACAAGTCCACTGACAAATATGAATTATTCAGGAAAACACAATTCACTGAGGAGTTTCCACTGTGTTACTTTAAATGTTGATGTAAGAAAGAAAGGACAAACACAAAAAAAACACACAAACTGATCTGTAGCTGATGGTTTTGATCTCGCCTTTAAAAATCAGCAATGCAGAGATATGAGTTTCACTGTTATCAGAATGACTGATCAGAATATTATCAGAATGACTGCCTCTAAATCTTTAGACAACACCTATTTTAAGTCCCTTACGAAAGTTACCACAGCTTCTTTTTTCTTTTTAAAAAAAAAATCATGTAGCATATTTTCTCCACATATCTCAAAAAGATCTTAAATTATCTGACTGTTCCCTTCACTAAAGCCCGATAAGTGTTAGTTGAAGTTTATCATAAAGATGTTCTACTTCTAAGGAAGCTGCAGGAGTGGGTGGATGGATGGATGGATGGACAGATGGACTGACATGTATACACACACACACGCCAACAACACAAATTGCTGCTGGTTTTCTGGGATTCCTTGAGAAAAAGTGCTATAAAAATAAAAGTGTGCCCAAGAAAACAAAAGTTTTTAAAAGCCTGAAAAATATTTTTAAAGGACTATTTAAGCACTAAAGCATTAAACTGTGTTACTCCGTCATATTTCATGCTTCCTCTAGTTATTTACACACCATCAGAAGCTCACATCAGTTACCTGTGTCTAATATGTGGACTCTGACGTTTGGAGGGGTTGTATTAATTTATCTCAGCAGTGCATAATGAGCTTAAAGGGCTTACCTGCATGTCCCCGGAGGTGCTGGCTTGAGGCGGACATCAGCTTACAGCACACCATTAACACGTAGGCTAGAAAGAGCCAGTGCGACAGCAACACTGACTTAGCACAGGCTCTCATCCTGGAGGAAAAGCAGGGCTGGAGTCAGTGAGGGCTGAGGAAGGCCGGGTTCCCTGGCAAGCACCATCCTAGGAAGGCGGGAGAAAGCAGGGGCAGATCCCTGGAGCTGGAATTCCTTTCTCCCAAGAAAATAGAAGACCAATCAAACCTTATTTGCACTGAGCATTAAGTAAATTTTCAATAAAAACCTTTGATAAGTAAGAGTTTTCCGAGTTAGCCCTATGCATCAGTGAGAAGCTGAGAAGCTAATTTATGAATCTGCAAGTTGTTGCTTGAGTTATCCTAATAGAGCATGGGGATTTTATTCTATTTTATACCATGAGATGTAAAAGCAACACACGTAGAGCTAGATCCAAATAAAATACATATGATTTCTGGATCTGAAAGAATCCATGGAGATTTTGCACACGTGGTCCGAGAACTTTCGCCTGGTTTCTCTGACTGTACACTAAGGCTTTCTGGTCTGCAAAACTGGGTTCACAGTTGATTAAGCCAATCTCAGCTCCTCCTTTGGGGAGGAGTATGGGCAGATACAGGTGAATATAAAATAAATTTAACTTCATATGATGGACAGTATCAAAACAGTTGCTCAAAGACAATTCAGTTCATGTTACGGTTGTATGGTCTATTCTAAAACAAAAGAGTAAAAAAAGGAGGATATCAAAAACATTATTCCCAGCTGCCTAATTTTCTGCCCTTTTATAACATCATAAGGGAATTAAGTAGATAGAACTTGATTAACTTTGTTTGCTTTTTTTAAATTAACTGTTCAAGCAAAAGTCACTGCATTTGGCATCTGAAATTAGGTTCTTCCTCACACATGCCTCATGGCATCTTATTACCACAACGGATCAAAGAAACCCCCGTTTAATATATGCAAATGTATACACACTTATGGGTCGACAATAAAAACATGGCACCTGAGTTTGGCTTCTTGCCTGAGTCACACTATAGGCGAGACTCCTAAGGAAGTCCTCTAAGGAAGCATCTCCAGCTGCCAGCAACCTAGCAGTGCCTCTACCAAAGTCCCAGTTCCCTGCTCCAGGAAAACACATCAAAGCCTCAGGGGAACTGAATGCCCACACCATACTCCGAGGCACACACATGTTCTGCTGCCAACCTTCTCTCCCCGCGACCTCTCACAATTCAGTCAAATAGATCTTGTTAAAGGGTGTATTGCTTATTGATTTGAGATTTAGTCTGCTTTTTAAGCAGCCAAGACAATCATCTTTGAAGAACTTGGTGTTAAAGGTAACAAAAAGCATTGGCTTCCTTTTGCCCTTTTAAACTGTTTCAAAATGGTTTTAAAT
>NW_012100432.1:1134219-1136829 GCF_000951045.1 Mandrillus leucophaeus
ATCCCTTCATCTATGCCTTACAGGTGTAATTTAATAAAAGATGTGACTCTCATCATAACCACAATGCCACCCACACTCAAAGGAAAGCAATTAAAATATTTAAAATAATGTCCCACTGTTGGCAATAATTGAATGAAATATATCTAAATCAAAGAGAAAGGGTTTCACTCGATAAAACCATAAATTGATAGATAATTTGACCATGTGTGTCAAGCATTTACAATTCAGCAGATCACTTATAGGATTTAACCCTAAAGAAATAACCAGCAATGTATGGGACTTTTTTTTATTGTTTATACTATTGAAAATGATCTGGCCATGCACGGTGGCTCTTGCTTGTAATCCCAGCACACTGGGAGACTAGTGGAAGGATTGCTTGAGGCCAGGAATTCAAGGCAGGAGTGAGCTATGATTGTACCACCACACTCCAGCCTGAGCAAAGAGGGAGACCCTGTCTCAAAAAAAGAAGGCAGGAAGGCAGGAAGGCAGGAAGGCAGGGAGGCAGGGAGGCAGGAAGGCAGGGAGGCAGGGAGGGAAAGACAAAAAAAATGATCCAAATGATCCAAATGTTTAACAGTATGAGACTGGTTAAACAAATTATGACACAGCCATGAGATGGGATGTTCTTCAGTAATGAAAGTGATATTATAAAATGAAAAAGAAACAAAAGTTTATTTTAAATATATGAATTCTATGACAGCTTGGGCCTGTTTTGCCTTCAGATCCATTCTTCCCCCTTCCCCGGTACTGACGGCTGGCGGGCCCTCTAGGCTGCATTTCCCAGGCTCCCAGGTCAGCTGGTTACTGGCTGGATTCAGTCAAGGAAAGGCAACAGCTGGAACCTGGAGAATAGGAAAAGGGATAGGCCAGGACATCTCTCCCTGCCTTCTCTGTCTTTAGCAGGATCTGTGGAGTGGCCATTTCTCCACCATGGCTCCAGTTCCTGCCAGAAGGGCCCACTGTGGTTCTAGCTTCCACTCTTAGTTTCCTTCTTCTAGGCACTGCTTCCTCACGGACTAACCGCTTCCATGGTCCCCAGCCAGGGGATGGCAGTGGCTTCCTGTGTATCTTCTGCACAGTTTCCCTGACTCTCCCATCGTATGTATAACCAGTCTCCTGAATTCACTTCCCACTGGACAAAAATGGGAAGTTGGAGATAATGCATTCCCAAGACATGCAATTTACCCAAGCTCATGGAGCAGTGAAAAAGTCAGCAGAATAGTTTGTTTTTCTGGTTGGATTCCAACAACAAATGCCTTAAATCAAAAGTCTCAAGGGCAGACATTCCAAATCCTGGGCAATGATCCCTAATCTTCTTATGTGGACAATTCAATGTAACGAGTTGCTGGGTGAGTAGCAATAAGTTCCCAGTCCCTAAAACAAGTATTCACTTAACAGTAGCTCAACAACCACTCCCCCAGAGAAATGCCAGGTCACAGTGGTGGGGGTGGGGCCAGAAAGCTAGTCAGCAATAGATTTATATTTCCTCATCTTTTCCCCTACTGAATAAACCAAAGTACTATTTTGCAAACTGAAATCATTTTCATTCCACAGACAAAAGCTAAAATGAAAAGATCAACATTTCCCCAAATTCTCAAAAAGTCTGTGTAAAAGCAGGCTTCTAAAAAGGATCATCAACTCCAGGATACTCACTTTTGCTAAATTCTCAATACTTTGTAAAGATATCATGTCCAGGTAAACGTTAAAATAATCTTACCTTGGGGACCTCATAAGATTTGGTTCTAGTCAAACACAATTATTCCAGGATGTATTTCAGAGTGACTCCAAATTCCCATCTGTAGCTAAACCAATCATTTCTGCCGTTCCAAAAAAGTATCATAGCTCAGAAAACCAACGTAAAAAAGCCAAAAAAAAAAGAATCAATTAGCATTTTAATATTAAAATGAAACTAATTTCCAGTAGCAAAATAATGGTTTTTAACCATGACACCTGCAGTTTCAGGCAAGTGGCAGACAGCCAAACATATCCATAGTTGTGAGGTGTCCTAATATTAGGGAGGAAAAGATACAGAATTCTACAGTCATTAACTAGCCACATATTAGTTAACATAACATAGTTTTAAAGAACTTCCTGCAGCAGGAAAGGTATTCAAAATTTAACAAAGGGCCCCAAATCATTTGAAATGGACAAATTTCACTCTCCCATTTCATTGACCATCAGGCAAAAATGGAAGTTGGAGATAATGCATTCCCAAGACATGCAATTTGCCCAAGCCCACAGAGCAGTGGAAAAGCCAGCACAAAGATCTGAATTCTTAGATTTGTGTGACATAAGCCTGAAGATGATGCTAGAATATCTACAAGGTTGCTTTTTGAAAGAATGTTAATAGAACACCAAGAGAAAAAGTGTTTCCAATATAATCCACAATATCAAAATATAAAGAACACTTGTGAATACTATAATTGACACTCCCTCAATGCACAAACCTAAAAGGATTTTTCTACTTAGTGAACACATTTGTAAAAGGAGTCAGATGATCCTAAAGCAAAGACATCTTAAGAAAAAAATAGAACATGAAACGATACCATTTGTAATGATGCTAAGTTAAATACATCCCTCCCAGTGGTGGCGATCAGAGAAAAATAATGA
>NW_012100432.1:1136879-1149407 GCF_000951045.1 Mandrillus leucophaeus
CAGTTTCCCTGACTCTCCCATCGTATGTATAACCAGTCTCCTGAATTCACTTCCCACTGGACAAAAATGGGAAGTTGGAGATAATGCATTCCCAAGACATGCAATTTACCCAAGCTCATGGAGCAGTGAAAAAGTCAGCAGAATAGTTTGTTTTTCTGGTTGGATTCCAACAACAAATGCCTTAAATCAAAAGTCTCAAGGGCAGACATTCCAAATCCTGGGCAATGATCCCTAATCTTCTTATGTGGACAATTCAATGTAACGAGTTGCTGGGTGAGTAGCAATAAGTTCCCAGTCCCTAAAACAAGTATTCACTTAACAGTAGCTCAACAACCACTCCCCCAGAGAAATGCCAGGTCACAGTGGTGGGGGTGGGGCCAGAAAGCTAGTCAGCAATAGATTTATATTTCCTCATCTTTTCCCCTACTGAATAAACCAAAGTACTATTTTGCAAACTGAAATCATTTTCATTCCACAGACAAAAGCTAAAATGAAAAGATCAACATTTCCCCAAATTCTCAAAAAGTCTGTGTAAAAGCAGGCTTCTAAAAAGGATCATCAACTCCAGGATACTCACTTTTGCTAAATTCTCAATACTTTGTAAAGATATCATGTCCAGGTAAACGTTAAAATAATCTTACCTTGGGGACCTCATAAGATTTGGTTCTAGTCAAACACAATTATTCCAGGATGTATTTCAGAGTGACTCCAAATTCCCATCTGTAGCTAAACCAATCATTTCTGCCGTTCCAAAAAAGTATCATAGCTCAGAAAACCAACGTAAAAAAGCCAAAAAAAAAAGAATCAATTAGCATTTTAATATTAAAATGAAACTAATTTCCAGTAGCAAAATAATGGTTTTTAACCATGACACCTGCAGTTTCAGGCAAGTGGCAGACAGCCAAACATATCCATAGTTGTGAGGTGTCCTAATATTAGGGAGGAAAAGATACAGAATTCTACAGTCATTAACTAGCCACATATTAGTTAACATAACATAGTTTTAAAGAACTTCCTGCAGCAGGAAAGGTATTCAAAATTTAACAAAGGGCCCCAAATCATTTGAAATGGACAAATTTCACTCTCCCATTTCATTGACCATCAGGCAAAAATGGAAGTTGGAGATAATGCATTCCCAAGACATGCAATTTGCCCAAGCCCACAGAGCAGTGGAAAAGCCAGCACAAAGATCTGAATTCTTAGATTTGTGTGACATAAGCCTGAAGATGATGCTAGAATATCTACAAGGTTGCTTTTTGAAAGAATGTTAATAGAACACCAAGAGAAAAAGTGTTTCCAATATAATCCACAATATCAAAATATAAAGAACACTTGTGAATACTATAATTGACACTCCCTCAATGCACAAACCTAAAAGGATTTTTCTACTTAGTGAACACATTTGTAAAAGGAGTCAGATGATCCTAAAGCAAAGACATCTTAAGAAAAAAATAGAACATGAAACGATACCATTTGTAATGATGCTAAGTTAAATACATCCCTCCCAGTGGTGGCGATCAGAGAAAAATAATGACATGCATTAATAAATATTCAAGTTGCAAATATAACATAAAAATGATTTTTGAAATGCAGTTTAATTACTTTAGAATCCTGTAGAACCAATTAAGAATCCACCACCAAGCACAATTGAGATTTTTCTCTTGGATAACCCAAAGACAATTCCACAAGTTTGATTAGAGAATACTTTCGGTAATAAATTTAAAGACTCACCACTTTGGGGCTGCATATAGGAGAGTATGGGCCTTGAGTAATTAGTTCAACAAGAGGGAAATGGCTTTAAATAACTGTATAAATATGAGTTGCTCAGGAAAAAAAAAAAAAACTTGAAAATGTTCATCTCCCAGATCCTCCAACTTTATTAAGTATGTTTGTCCTTATGTCCACCCAAGGGCATGATGTGACCTTCTGCTATCAGAAAGAACTACACAATATAATTTATCAGAACCCATCATAATGAACTCCTCACATATTGAAAACCAAAATGACCTTTCCTGGCTAATATTTATCTTATTTTCTTCATACAAAAGGAACCACTGGGTATTCTTTTTTCAATTCATTAAAAAGATAGATCCATCAGTGGAAAGTAATGCGATCTAATAGTTCTTATGCCAGACAAGAAGCCAGGAGTTTAATTTTAGGCTGAGCAGTAACTCATTCAGTCATATTTTCCCAGAGTGCACCTGAGGCACTTACTTGAAAGAATTAACTCTTTCTTGTCATGTCTTAGTCTGTTTTCTGCTGCTATAACAGAACAGAAATGGAGTAATTTACAAAGAAATTTATTTCTCACAGTTCTAGAGGCTGGGAAGTCCAAAGCACAATGGCAATTAAATTTCAACATGAGTTTTGGAGGAGACATTCAAGTCATAACATTCCACCTCTGGCCTCCCAAAACTCATGTTCTTCTCACATACAAAGTGTATTCATTCCATCTCAATAGCCCAAAAGCACCAATTCAAAAGCCCAATGTCCAGAGTTCCATCTAAACAGATATGAAACTCAAGATTCATCCCACCTCAAATGCCCTCCAGCTGTAAGCCTATAAAATCAAAACAAGTTATCTACTTCCAAAACACAATGATGGAATAGGCATAAAATAGACATTCTCATTCCAAAAGGGAGAAATAGGAAAAGGAAAGAAGTAACTCATTCCCAGTATGTCCAAAACCCAACAGGTAAAACAACATTAAATCTTAAAGCTGGAGAATAATGTCCTTTGGCTCTGTATGTCCTGCATCCTGGACATGCTACAGCAGGAATTAGGTTACCAACACCACCGGCAGCCCTGCCGCTGTGGCTTTGCTGGACCCCATCCACTCAGCAGCTCTCTTGGACTGGGGTCTTGTGCCTGCAGCTCTCCCAGGCTGGAGTTGTACAGTGGCAGCTCTACATTTCGGGAGTCTCTGAGGTAGCCTCACTCCCATGGTTCCACCTAAGGACTGCCCCCTAGTACATGCTCTCTGTGGTGGGTCCTCCCTCGTGACAAGTTGTAACAAGTTTCTGCCAGGACCCCAGACTGTCTGATACATCCTTTGGAATCTATGTGGAGGTGACCATGGCCCCAAGGCTCATGCACTCTATACTTCCACAGGATCAGCACCATGTGGATGCCATCAAGGCATACCACTTGTGACCTCTGAAGTTCTGGCACTAGCTGTACCTGGGTCTGCTTGAGGGGTGCTGCATTGGAATTTGGGGAGAATTCCAAGGCTGCACAGGGTATTGAATGCTGAGGTCCCACAGGTACCCCTCTTGAAATCTTGCCCTCCAGGTGCTAGCTTGCCTGAAAGATCTCTGAAATACCATCAGGATAATTCTCTCATTGTCTTTAACAGCACCTGGCTCCATCCTAGCTGTATCAATCTCTTTAGCAAATGGTTGCCTGACCACACCCTTAGTACTCTCTCCCAAATACACTGTTTTATTCTTCACATGGACAGGCAGAGAGTCTTCCAAATCTTTCTGTTCTGCTTCCCCTTTAATTGTAAATTCTGTCTTTAAATAATGTCTCTATTCACTCATTTTACTGTAAGTACCCAAAAGAAGCCATGTAGCACCTTGAACACTCTCCTGCCACATATCTAGATCATTGCTCTTAAATTCCATCTTCTAATGGAATCTTCTAAACCCTAGTGCATGGACACAATTCAGCCAAATTCTTACCATGTTAAAACAAGGATTGCCTTTACTCTGGTTTCCAATACCATGTTTCTCATTTCTGCTTGAGACTTCATCAGAATGGCCCTTATCATCCATATTTCTAACATTCTGATCACAACCTCTTAAGTGATCTCTAAGAAGTCTCAGACTTTTCCTACAGCTATTCTCTTCTGAGCCCTCACCAGAGCCACCCTTAACACTCCATTCACAGCAATACAGTTTTTCAGCATTTACTTCAAAACTGTTCCAGCCTCTATCCCGTACCCAACTCCAAAGCTGCTTCCACATTTTCAAGTATTTGTTATAGCAATAACCCCACTCTCTGTACCAATTTTTTACCTTAGTCTGTTTTCTGCTGCTATAACAGAATATCCGAAACTGAAACAGAATACCTTTTAAAAAATCTATTTCTCATAGTTCCAGAACTGGGAAGTCTAATATCAAGGTGCCAGCATCTGGTGAGGGCCTTCTTGCTACATTATCCCATGGCAGAAGATGGAAGAGGAAGAGTGCTCAAGCGAGCAAGAAAGGGCTGAACTCGCTTATATAACAATCCACTCTCACAATAAGGAACACAGCCCCCGAGATAATGTCATTAATCTATTCATGAGGGTGGAGGCCTCATGACCTAATCCACCTCTTAATGATCCTACCTCTTAATACCATCTCAATGGCAATTAAATTTCAACATGAGTTTTGGAGGGGACATTTAAACCAAACTGTGTCACTTCTAAACTTCAGTACATTCAAGATCAATAACTTTGCGCATGGCACCAAAAGAAAGCATTTACTTGCAATCATTTTATTCCTGTTGTTTCCAACTATAACACAGTCCTTTCTATCACTCTGCTTCAAAAGTCATTTGTTTTTAAAGAGTCTCAGTGTTCTCAATGATGAAAGACATTGCCCATATCTAGACTAAGAACATTTTTTTAGAACATGTCTGGTCATTTTCGGAATGAACTAAAAAGATGGTGGATGCTGGGCTGCATTTTTCATCTTCTGCCTGATGTGTGGGTATTATGTGGAGACAGTCACGGATTTACTACAGAAGAGCAGAAAGCCTATTTATGTCTCCTGGCACCAAGAAACTTTGAGGTTCCGAGGCAGAAGAGACCATTCTTCAGATGTTTAATTTATTTCCATGTTACACAAGAAAGAATTCTACCTACACTTGATTTCTTATCAAGGAAAATAGAGAGGCTGTGCCTTCCTCTTCTCTTGATCTACTTGCCTCCATTATTGGTGGAGTGAATTCCCTCGGAGAACTATTCTTTCAGAATACAGTCATTCACTTGTAGATGAGCACCTTCAGAATACCTCTCCTGTTTACTACACCCACCTCACCCCACTTGAGAATCTGCAGGGCATTACATTTCCCCCATCTTTTCACTCTAAAACTCTGCAATGATGAAATACCAGTTCCTCTTAAAACTGAAAGACACACTGACCTTAAACCTGGATCTAACCACGAGGAAAATCAGATGAACTCAAATTTGAGAAACCTCCTGCAACATAATTTCTCTGCTTTCTTAAATAGTATCAAGGTCATGAAAGACCAAAAAAAAAAAAATTAAATAAACATGAACATTGTCTCAAATAAAGGCAAGAAACATGGCAACCAAATGCAACTGTAATCTTACATTGGATCTTGGACCAGGAAAAAATAGCCACTCTCAGAATGAACTGTATGCCCACACAAAAACAAGGACACATATACGTAGCCATAAAGGACATTATTGAGAAAATCAACAGTATCTGAATATAGCCTGTAGATTGCATTACTGTGTTCTATCAACATTAAATTTCCTGATTTTAATCCTCATACTGTAGTTAAGAAAGAAAATGCCCTTGTTATTAAATACACCTTGAAATATTTAAGAATAAAGAGGAAAATGCCTCCCATTTATTTTCCAATGACTTTAAGAAAACATGCGAGGGAAGAAGGCAAGAGGAAAGAGAGAGAGAAGAGCAGGATAGAGGGAATGAAGAAGAGAGAGGGAATGAATGGATGCAAAAACAAATAAGCAAAAGGTAAGCAGCTAGGTGAATCAGGGTACAAGGTATATGGGAATTCTTTGTACTCCTCTATGAACTTTTCATTAAATTGGAAATGATACCAAATTAAGACATTACATACATACTTAAAAGGCTTCAGTTTACAAAATATACTAAAATGATTGAGAGCTTATTGCCAATTCTAAACAATGAGGAGAGTGAAAGTTTGAATGTTCTGGTTGATTCAACTCTCTGAGCATTCACCCAAGCCTCCAGAGAAGGTTTATTTGTTTTTACTTTAAGAACACTTACATAGCGCCTGCCAGGAACCATGCACTTGTTAGTCATTTTAAAATACAAACTCACTTTCAAAGAAGGATTTATTTACATCACGATATGGCATAGGTAGAAGCGGCTTGTCCAAGCTCACTTAGCTAGTAAGTGGCTGAGCCAAGATTCTAATTTATGCTGTCTGGTACCAAGGTACCTACAGTTTCAGTTCTAGTAAAAGCATTTCTAAAAAATATCAGTCCCTTTTCATGCTTTAGTAAACAGGAGGGAAATAAATCTGTCTTTCTTCAGGACTTGAAGACATTGGTCATCAATCTGACATTAAAAATTCTGTCTGTGGCTGAATTTGTGTAGACAATTAGACTGAATTTGTTAGCAGACGCTGGGATTGTGCCTATGATGGTTTACATTAATGCCTAAATAAATATTGCCTCATCTCTGAAAAGCTAGTGAAAAACAGTGGCACAGGCTTCTGATATGCTACTGATTTATTAAAGGTTAACTAATGTCATTTCCCAAATTAAGACCAAGTATGCAAGAATTACATACAGCTTGAGTGCCTTTGCCGCCATTTTTTTAAGCAGATGGAAAACAGCTGCACTTCTGAATAGAATTCTCTAAAACGTTTCAGTGAAGATATACCAGATCCAGAACATCATACACAAAGGCTAAATTACTTCAGTTGATTTCTATGAAGGAATTCAGCACCAGAACATTACAAACAGATTTTTGTCTGTGCATCCACTCAAACTCATCTCCTAACACGTTCAAATTCAAAAGCATTTTTGCAACAATACACAGCAAAACAGAATCTGCTTAATAACAAAAACAGCGCAAGTGCTACTAAACCACACTGCCCTTTCCCACCTGCCCATTCACCAGGGAAGTCTCCAAGCGCATCTTGCATCACCTCCAGAGTGAGGAGGTTTGGATAATTAGCTATTTCCAGACTCACCATCAGTTCATCTCTGACCTCCCGGGCTGAGATCTACCAGGATAGCCTGGTGCCTTCTGTACTCAGCCCCTTGGGTATTGGGGCACTAGTAGGAATAATTTTTTCAGCTAATGATGTAAGAGGTGACACCCTAAAGAGTTTAGACATTGTGGTAAATCATTTTTCCACACTAATTTCCACCCAGACAGATGATGGCAGTGGGAAAGGTTTCAGAAATCAGCAATCTGGGTTTGGGGAGTAACTAGAGGGTTTTATGAGTGGAAGGGTAGGGATGGGGGGAGACTATCCCACTAAGTGATGTCTTTCCATTCTCATAATCAATAGAAATGTCAAAGCAGAACTTGCCTACATAAAACCATTCATCATTTCTCCAGACAGAAATGAGGAAAGATGTTTCCATTTCCAGTTGCTTAAATAACACAATCACATTGAATTGTCTTTAGAAATCTGCAAACAGCTTTTCCACCAAAGCATGCACAATGAAATGTAACTTCTCTCTTGACAAATATATCCTGAAATAAGGCAGGTATTAATGATCTTCTTATATTAAAGAGCGTGCTGATGAACGTAAGTGTACTTAATAGGTTACCAACGTTTATGTGAATATATTTCAAGCACTGATACATGGCAGAACTTCCGCTGAGCTATCATTTATAATTATCACATATGCGGAATTACTTTTGTAATTTAGAGAATATTCATTGTCATATGTTAAAGCAGACATGTTTTTCCACCAATATGTGGTATACACCTGACATAAATTGCTTTTTATTGCTTGCTTAAAAATCATCAGTGAAGAATTTACTACTGAACCATTTTACAACATGCTAAAGCATGTTGTAAATGAGCCATTAAAGACAATAACTGTCTATTAAATACTAAAGAATTTTATAAATGGCATTTTAATTTCAAGTGTTACCAATACCATCTCATCTAAATTAGGTGGTAGAGAGTTGTTTTAGAAGAGTGAGAAGGTTGGAGGGGGGTGGATGATGAGAAATCAGTTAATGGGTACAATGTACATTCATCAGGTGATGGATACTCTAAAAGCCCTGCCTTGACCACTACACAATCTACACAAGTAACAAAACTGAACATGTGCCCATAAATATGTACAAAGAAATAAGATTCTTCTCCCATTTTTAAAAAGGGCTCTTCTAGTCACAGATGATTTAAATAAATAGACATGTTATGTTTATCTAAGGTTTACACTCTGTCATTTTAAGAACTGAGAAATTCCTTAAAATCACAGCATCTTCAGGTGAGTGCACTGATACATTCCTTCCTAATGGATATACCGTCAAACCAAGCATTTCGTTAATGAAGAAAAACTCTAGCCTTCAAGTGATCGTGAAGTAAAAAGTACAAAAGCAATCACTGCTAAGTAATACTGGATAATTGAGATCCGGTATACATAAAACTGAAAACTTAGCTGGCAAGTTACATAAAATAAAATGCGCTCACCAAAATCAGCAGTACCCAGCATGGCTCCACAGCTCGTTGTCCAAATGAAATTGCCCAGGTCTGGGGCTGAACAAATGTAAACGGTAATGACAGTTTAGCCATAAATCTCTCAAGGCCCAATTATCCTTACTGCAGAGGGTTTATTTCTTTTAATTAAACCAGTTTTTAATTGGAAATTTTCCTCTCATTTCTCATTTTTCAAATATTCAAAACAGAGTGTCTAAGGATTTTATTTAACATAATCAATAGCCAACACAAATTTTGGAGACTATCTACAAGTTGCCAAGTAGTTGAATTTTATCTGAAAAGTTTTTACATGATAGGATCTAACTTCTACATAAAAAAAATTTGTAAACATTAACTAATGGGTCTTCTAATACTATCATCATTACTATGGGCAGGTGGGAGTCTGTTTACTTATAACCAGAACATAAAGTTCTTGAGGGGAGGATAATGTCTTATTTCTCTTCTACCCCAACTGCTAGTATAATACCTTGCATACCGTGGAAATTAAATATGTTTTGTTAATAAATGAATAAATGTAAGCCCCCCCGTTTCACTCCCAAATGAATGGACATTTAACCTCTATGCTTCCCAAATTCCTCATCTGTAAACAAATATAGTTTAACTGGATGACCTCCAAGGTATCTGTCAGCTGTAACAATAACTCACAGACCATTTTAGGAAAAGTACAGTGTGATTTAGCTACTGTTAAAAAACAGCTCACGGATCTATATACACAGTAAATTCAGCCATGAGTGGATTACATGGCAAGACAAAGCCCATCGCAGACAATATTGGCCATTCTAATCTATTAGTGGGATAAAGGCTTCTTAAAAGCTTAATCTAAACCTGTATTACATTTCAACCTTAAAATCATCTTTTGTTTGACAATGGTGCCCTCCTGTGGGCAAAACAAGGAAATATTTTGACCATGTTAACATGTTAACTGGTTTACAATATGAATGTTTTTATTATAATTACACCTTTAAATTTTTAATAAAGCCATATTTATAAATAGAATGCAAACGATTCCTAAACATAAGATATAATTTAAATAACACTATCACACTAAATAGTATTACCAAAAGAAAAAGTTAAATCAAAATATACTAACAGCTTCTAAATGAAATGGTAATTATTTCTATGGAATACTGCACATAATAAATGCAGGCTTAGTGGGATTCAGTATTTGTTGGTTCTTCCTGTTACTTTTTTTTTTTTTTTTTTTTTTGAGAAAGAGTCTCACTCTGTCACCCAGGCTGGAGTACAGTGGTACAATCAGAGGTCACTGCGTCCTTCATCTCTGGGACTCATGTGATCCTCCCACCTCAGCTTCCCAGGTAGCTGGGATGATAGGCACATATCCCCATGCCTGGTTCATTTTTTGTATTTTTAGTAGAGACGAGGTTTTGCCATGTTGCCCAGGCTGGTCTCAAACTCCTGGGCTCAAGCGATCCTCCTGCCTCGGCCTCCCAAAATACTGGCGTGAGCCACCACACCTGGCCCTGTTACTTCTATAACACAAGTCTATGCTACGAACTATCAAAGGTCCTAAGCTATTTAAAGATGTTCAAACACCCAGCCTGTGTGTACTGAAAGCAGACTCAGCACTGGCATTATACTGGGACATGCTGGGGGAAATTAAGAAGACTGATTCTTGTCAATTCAAGACAAAGCTAACTGGAAAAGACAAAACACACAAGGAGCAGCCAACAGACTAGGCCATTCAATATTTTGCAGTGTGTTTTAGCATAATGAAAACAAAGACTTGAACCATGTGGAAAAGGGTAAGATCACTGGGGACTGCTGTAATCCAGGAAACCTTCCTGGAAGAGGCAACAGCACAGAACAGTAAAAGAAAAGATGGAAAGGAGTAAAGAGAAGTTTGAGGGTGTTTTTGGGTTTTTTTGGTTTTTTGTTTGTTTTTTTGAGACAGAGTTTCACTCTTGTTTGCCCAGGCTGGAGTGCAATGGTATGGTCTCTGCTCACTGCAACATCCACCTCCCAGGTTCAAGCAATTCTCCTGCCTCATCCTCCCAAGTAGCTGGGATTACAGGTGCACACCACCATGCTGGGCTAATTTTTGTGGGGGTTTTGTTTTGTTTTTGTCTTTGAGATGGAGTCTCACTCTATTGCCCAGGCTAGAGTGCAGTGGCACAATCTCGGCTCACTGCAACCTCCGCCTCCCAGGTTCAGGCAATTCTCCTGCCTCAGCCTCCCAAGTAGCTGGGATTACAGGCACACCCCACCACGCCCAGCTAATTTTTGTATTTTTAGTAGAGACAGGGTTTCACCATGTTGGCCAGGCTGGTCTCAAACTCCTGACCTCAGGTGATCTGCCTGCCTCGGCCTCCAAAAGTGCTGGGATTACAGGTGTGAGCCACGCCCAGCCTTAATTTTTGTATTTTTAGTAGAGACGAGGTTTCACCATGTTGGCCAGGCTGGTTGCAAACTCCTGACCTCAAGTGATCCACCCACCTCGGCCTCCCAAAGTGCTCATGGGATTACAAGTGTGAGCCACCGTGCCCAACTGTTTTTGGTTTTGTTTGTTGTTCTTTTTGATGTAAAAGGTCTATATATGTGTGTGGGTTTGTTTTGTTTTGTTTTGTTTTGATTAGATTAGGTGGGGGGAGGGGAAGAGCCACTAAAGGCTCTACTCATGTAGAGAAAAGAGGAGAGGAGCTACAGTGGGGAGGGGAATTAGCTATCCACAGGGAAGTTAGAAGAGCCAGCACAGCCTCCATGCTCTATTTCTGCATTCAATGGGTCACCTCTGCATGATTCATTCAACAAGAATTTTTTTTTTTTTTTTTTTTTTATCAACTCTCTGTGCCAGAGCCTGTGCTGGGTACCGGACACTGAGGGTAGACAAGGTCCCCAGTGTCCTGGAGCTTGCATTATAGTGTGGGGGGACAAACAGGTAAACAAGCATAAATAAGGTAACTGTGGGCTGAGAGAAGCCTTATAGAGAAAACAAAAGTGAACAATGTGATGGAGACTAGCTGAGCTCGGAGGAAAAGAGGTTAGCTACTTGGACTGGGTGTTCAGGGATGGCCTGGCCTCACTGAGAAGGTGACTGTGACATCATGGTGAATTACATAATGTGACCTTCCAAGGGAAGCATATTCCAGGTAAAGAGACAGCACAAAGGACCTGAAGCTAAAATAAGCTTGATGTGTTCAGGAGCGGAGAGGTAGCTAGGTCGGCCAGAGGGGAGTAAGCAAGGCAAAGAGAGGTAGGAGGTAATGTTAGGTAGCAGGTGACAGAGAGGTATCTGGGGACAGACCAGGCAGAAGCTTGTAGGCTATAGTGTACCATTAGAATTTTATTCCAAATGTGGTATGAGAGTTTTAAGCAGGAGAGAAACAGGAGATGGTTTAGGTTTTCACAAGAGCCGTCCAGCTGCTGGGTAGAGAATGTCCTGATGTGGGGGCGGGATCAGAAACAGGGAGTCAACTGCAGCCATCCGAGCAAGAGATGGTGATGGCTTGGAGTAGGATGGTGACAACAGAGCCCAAGAAAAACTGATCATCCAAGGCCAAACGTAGCACCAAGCACACAACAGGTTCTCAATAAATCTGTGAATGAATGAGTGCTTAAGTGAGTCAGTAAGCAAAACGTTATTATCAGTCTTGCCATATGCCATTGGTTTTTTACCTCTCTCTAGAGCTGGTGTCTGTCTCGTGGGTAAATACAACAAATACTGACACAGATGGCCTGAAGAGAAGAAAAAGTGGCAAAACACCTATTGACTGCTTGTTCGCAGACTAAGGTTTTGACGAGAAGTACAAGGGAATGAATTTGGCCAGCTCTCTGGAGAGCAGGGTACCAGTGAAGCCCAGGCCTCTAAATGGGGTCCTCTCACATCCCCGCTGGGTATCTCAGACACTCCACATGGGAGCAAACTACCGAACTACCTGTAAGGTCCAAGTTTCAATAATACTAGTTTTTATCTTACGGACACTGTATTTCATACAATCTGTTGTTTTTGATTTGTTTTGATTAAGACAAAATCTCAGTCTGTCACCCAGGCTGGAGTGCAGTGGCATGATCTCAGCTCACTGCAACCTCCGCCTCCCAGTTTTAAGTGATTCTCCTGCCTCAGCCTCCCGGGTAGCTGGGACTACAGGCACACG
>NW_012100432.1:1149967-1152566 GCF_000951045.1 Mandrillus leucophaeus
AGATCACCTGAGGTCAGGAGTTCGAGACCAGCCTGACCAACATGGTGAAACCCTGTCTCTACTAAAAATACAAAAATTGGCCAGGCATGATGGTGCATGCCTGTAATCCCAGCTACCTGGGAGGCTGAAGCAGATGAATTGCTTGAACCCAGGAGGCAGAGGTTGCAGTGAGCTAAGATCATGCCATTGCACTCCATTCTGGGCCACAAGAGCAAATCTCCGTCTCACAAAAAAAAAAAAAAAAACTTATTTTTCCCTTTATCTCTCATTTCAATGTTATTCTTAAAGGCGCTCTCAAATCTGTTTTGATGAAGACATACACAAATGAATATATCAACCAGACACCATACACTATAACAGGTCTAAAGTTCAGACTGTCCTAAGAGTCTCTTCATTGACTCTCCTTTTCTCTACCCATCCTACTTGCCAGAACAAAACTCAAAATTTCCCCCTTGACATGGTTACCTCAGGTGAAAGCATTCTTTCCAAATGAAAACTGTTACCCAGACTGTACATCAAAGGAAGTCCCAGGCAACAGATCACACCAGGATTCATTGATCGATTTCCTGGTAGATAGCAAGGTTGTGAGGGAATGGGACAAAGGACTGGTCAGGTTTGGTTTAAGGTAAATAGGAATGGGAGGAACAAGGTCCAGGACATGTGGCACAGAGAAGTGAGTGCAGTCAGGAGAGCTGGAGAAGGACAAGGTGAAAAGGGGGTGAGATGGGAAGGGACCCCAAGGAGACACATTTTACAGCTTGAGCAAAGGTCAGTCTAGACCAGCAGTGATTCAGAACCAGTCGCTTCTTCTGAAATTAAAATCTACATGTTATGTGTGATCCAAGAATCCAGAAAAGTGTTCACAGGCCCTAGAAAATATTGAAAGGCATATCTGATTGTTTTGCCCTTGTGTTTAAGTCAAGGGAAGAGAATCAAATAATCTGTTATGATAATGATTTAGCGTATGCGGGCCAGGCCCTGTAGCTCGTGCCTATAATCCCAGCACTTTGGGAGGCCAAGGTGGGCGGATCACCTGAGATCAGGAGACCAGCCTGGCCAACATAGTGAAAACCCATCTCTACTAAAAATACAAAATTAGCCAGGCATAGTGGTATGTGCCTATAGTCCTAGCTACTAGGGAAGCCGAGGTAGGAGAATGGCTTGAACCTGGGAGGCGGAGGTTGCAGCAAGCCGAGATCGCGCCACTGCACTCAAACCTGGGTGACAGAATGGGACTCCATCTCAAAAAAATAAAAAATAATTTAGCGGATGTGTACTCTGGGTCAAATACTGGACCAATCAAGCACTTTATATCTCATCTTGTTGAATCCTTAGAATAACCCTCTAAGGAAGTCTGTTTTGTTTTGTTTACATCTCTGTTTAACAGGGGAGAAAATAAGTAAGTCCACTTACTTACCCAAGTATACAATATAGGTGGTAAACTCAGGATTCCAAACCAGGCTGGGAGATTCCACTACCTGGGAAGAAAAGGTAGTGTCGACCAGAAAAAAAGTTTGAGAAAACAAGAGGGGGAAATGAAGTAGGTAATAAGTGGTCAGCCAAGACCTTCTGAAGACTGAAGTTTGACACTACAGAAAGCCCAACTCAGAATATTTCTCGGGTCGAGGATGCAGTTGCTAAAGACGGAGTCTTCCCAACACTAGCCATAGTTGTGTAAGAAATATATCACATAAATTTCAGCCACATATCTACTTTTCCATGTGTAAACTTTATGAAATAAATGAAATACCTTTAAAATATTTCCAATGAAAATTTAGCATCCAAACTGAGAGGCTAAGGGTAAAATACACACCAAATCTTAAAGCC
Source organism: Mandrillus leucophaeus (assembly GCF_000951045.1). Lineage (NCBI taxonomy): Eukaryota > Metazoa > Chordata > Mammalia > Primates > Cercopithecidae > Mandrillus > Mandrillus leucophaeus. The sequence goes on from NW_012100432.1 coordinate 1,151,795, forward strand.
TTAGTAGAAAAAAGAACTACCTCATTAATAATTTTTAATATTCCATGTAGAAATATTATTTTAGAATAGCCAGCTAAATAAAATATAATATGAAAATTAAGCATAAAATTCAGGCACACTGGTGTAACCAACAGTGGTTTTCCACAGACAAAAATATACCCTGGATATTTTTTTTTCTTCATTTCAAGAAAAAGCTTTTGGCATTCACAGAAGGTTTCTTAAACTCCTTCCATGGTTTGACATCATTGACTCAGATAAAGGCCTAGGAAGCCATTCCTCTTATTCAGGATCTAAAAAAGCAGCAGCTCACATTTATAATGCATTACAACTAGAACCTGAGGCCTAAGAAATGTCTATGTCGAGTCCACAGTTTCAAACACAAATTCACTCATCAAGGCTTTGTTCGGGCATCAGGGAAACATCCTGGCAGCAAGTATGCCTCTATAAGGAAATATTGGGTCGCGATCTCATAACTCCAACACACAGGAGATGCACCACACACTTTAGGAGACTTCTAAAGCAGAAAAACACAAGACATTAGGGAGAATGACCTATCTTCCTAGTTTATGCCTTCAAGGTATTAAATGTACTATTCATCCCCAAAAGAAGAAATGCATATAAAAACTAAGACCACCATAATATGCAGTGTAACATAAAAATTAATATCTGGAATGCAAATTTATTTTCACCACCTAAAAGACATTTAAGCTTTAATTAAAATAATAGACCGGGCATGGTAGCTCACACCTGTAATCCCAGCACTTTTAGAGGC
>NW_012100432.1:1153586-1155386 GCF_000951045.1 Mandrillus leucophaeus
GTACTCTCTAGAACTGCATTTTTATACTCACATGAGAACTCCCTACAGACTGGAGCTCTATGAGGGCAAAGATCAGGCCTCTTCTCTTAGCATTGCTTCTCATCTGTAGCCCTTTAACAGAGCAAGTACAAAGCACTCAACAAATACTTGTTGAATCAATGAATGAATTTGAAAACCTAATCAGGCTATTCCATTTCCTTTACCTAATAAATTGGGTTTTTCAATCACAGTTTCCACCTTGCAGTGAAATTTTTAACCAAAGATGCTTTCCTAGACATTGACCTAATTCACAACTACTGCTTTCACTAAGGAACATCCCCAGCCCCCATCAAACCTTCTAAGAAAGGCAGGGCAGCATGGTTTGCTATGTAGTTCAGCCACCCAAGGCTAATTCAAGCCAAGCCAAGGGAAGTTTCCTCTTCCTGCAACTTAGAACTGAGATTGAGAAACAGCTAATCATTCCAGAATTAGCTGTCAAGAGAGGGATATATAAATTTAGGAGGTATGGGGTGGCCAGCTTTCCCTCATCCATGCAGGGGGTACAAAGAAAGCCAGACTTCACAGAGACAGGAGTGACACAGATGCACACAAAGCAGAAATAAGACTAGAAGAGGATGATCCAGGTCCCTGAAGGTCATTCTATTTTTAGTTCCAAGACTTTCCTTGGCCTGCCTTTGCGCCTTCCCTTGAATTCCTCAAGAACTCCTATAGCTATTTCACTCAAAAAAAAAAAAAAAAATTCTCATCTTTGCTTGGCCTCACTGGAGTTCTGTGTTGATCTAAATAGAATTAGCCCATTTCATAGATAGGAAGAAATGAGCCCCCAGAAATTACCTTCCCAAAGTTACAGAGCTAATTAGTTGTAGAGCGGGGCTTTACACCCAAGCCTTCTGAGACAAGGGAAACTCTGTCTGTGCTACCCAATTAGTAGCTACTAACCATATGTGACTATTTAAATTTAAATTTAACTAAGTAAAATTTAAAATCAAGTTCATCAGTTCCAGGAACCTTATCTCAAGTGCTCCATAGCTCCATAGGGTAATATTGTCATATTGGACAGTACAGTTCTAGAACATCTATTTCTACTATTGCAGAACGTTACATTGAATAGCACTAGAGCCTTGAAGGATAAGCCCTCTCTGTAAAATCTGAAACAAATCGCAAAAGCTGAATTTGGCTGATACCAAACACAGTGGAACACACTGGAATGAGGGCAGATCTTGCCACCCCAAGGCTTGGGTTCTTGTCCTCACTCTTTACATCCTTTCAGTGGGCAAATCATTAGACCTCTCTGAACCTCAAGCTCTTTATCTGAAAATGGATTTGGAAATAACTACCTGGGTCACTCCAGTGTTCAAATGAGGCATGGTACAGTGAAGGGCTCTGTACATTGCACTTATACTAACAATAGTTGTTGTTATCATTAATAATAGCAGCAGCTAACATCATTTCTAGAGCCTACATAAGAACTCTGCTATAAGAACTTTCAATGCATTAACTCATTTAATCCCCTCTAATGTACTTTGAGGCAGTTGCTATCAGTATCCCCACTTTACAAAGAAGGATATTTGGAGGCAGAGAGGGGATGTGATCTGTCCAAGGTCAGCTACCATGTGGCAAAGCTTGACTTTGAAACCCAGGTTCCAAAGTCTGCCCTCTTAACCATCTGGCAACTCTGTCCCTCTAAGATCTCAAAGTGGGTATTCCACAATCAATGCATTCACTCCTCCCACTCTTTTACCCATACCACCATTTTCTTTCAGCTAATACTTAATTCACTTTTTTTTTTTTTTTTTTTTT
>NW_012100432.1:1155436-1195346 GCF_000951045.1 Mandrillus leucophaeus
TGTGGGGCTGGGCGCAGGGGAGGGACTGGCCGTGGCCTCTAGGAGGTTCCCAGCTGTTTTTTTGTTTGTTTGTTTTTAAGACAGGATCTTATTCTGTTGTCCAGGCTGGAGTGCAGTGGCATGATCATGGCTCACTGCAGCCTTGAACTCCCAGGACCAAGTGATCCTCCATCTCAGCTTCCAGAATAGCTGGGACTACAGGCACATGCTACTATGCCTAAAGATTTTTGTATTTTTTGTAAGACAGGGTTTCACCACGTTTCCCAGGCTACTCTCGAATTCCTGGGCTCAAGCAATCCACATACCACAGGCTCCCAAAGTGCTAGGATTACAGATGTGAGTCACTGTGTCCAGCCTCATTCCCATTTTGTATGCATACTCTAGTTACAACCTTGTCTTTTCGTCTTTCTCTTTTAACGTGTTTCCCTTATATGTATATATTTTTGTATACGGGTATGAGAAACAACCAGAACCTTACCGGACATGAAAACACTTGACATCCAAACAAGAACCAGACCTGTTCACCCTATAACATTATGCAAAGTAGCAATCAGCAAACAAATCCTGCTTGAGAAAACCTGACAAACCAGGTTAGTAAAATCACTTTCCAAAGTATTTTCAATCTAATAAGTAATTTCAGACATCATTGGTTCTCCCAATCAATGGCCATTTCTATAATAGATGAAAGGAACCGAAAAAAAAAAAAAAAATCAGGGACTCTGGAGAGTGTCCCAGCAGCCTCCCTCTTCTTGTTAACATTTATCTGTCCTGTAACAACGGTAGGCACAGTACTAGCCAATGCTTTTACTCAACCAGTGTCTTCCTAGCATCTCTTGGTAGTCAGATGCTGGAGCAAAGGGTCACCCATCTACCTAGAAAACAGGAGCTTCAGCACAAGTTATAAAGCAACTGCCAACTTTGAGAATGGGATTCTGAACGTGGGGTCCTTGCACAGAATCAGGGGTCCATAAACTGGGATGAGAAAAAAAAATGACATCTTAATATTTATGAGCCTCTATTTGAAATTCATCTGTTCCTTCAATTATGTCAGCAACAAGCCACATGGGTATTTAGCAGTTCCTATGACTTGGCCACAAATAGAAATCATAGGTATTTTCAAATCTCATTAAAGTTTATCAGCAAGACCTCAAAATGTGTGTCCATCAACAACCTCATAATCATATGTAGTTAATGGGCTTGCTTGAAGATCATGTTGTTAAATGAATACAGAAGCACATAGATTCTGTATCATAAAATGTTTTAATGTTTTGATCACTACATTTCCATATAATGGTTTCCTTTGAAATCCAATGAATTTTGTTTAATGTGGGGTTTTTAAACTTTCATTTTAGGTTCAGCGGTATATGTACAGGTTTGTTAGGTAGATTGTGTGTCACACAAGTTTGGTGTACAGATTATTTCATCACCCTGTTTTATGTGCTTTAAAAACATTATTATGAGACAGGATCCACTGGCTTCACCAAACTTCCAAAGGGACCGATGGCACAGAAAAGGTTCAGGAATCTCTATCCTTGGAGGTGACAAAACCATACCTTTGATGTGCAACATCACAGCTGCCTCCTCCCTCTTTCCTCCTTCGCATCCCATGTGAGCCTAACCTATAACCCATCAATTCTTCCAGAAGTTGGAAAGAAAACTGACAGATGATGCAATGACTTCTGTATAAGGCATACACCAGTCACAAAAGCACCAGAAAACTGTTGCGGAATGGTTTTTAGAAGGTTAAAAAAAAAAAAAAACAATTTGCCATGTATAGAAAGCTCCACCGTTTCAAGTGCCTCTTGCAACCACTATCCTATAATGTATTCCAACTTGCTAGTGTAGAAATGGCCTCATTATCCCCACAGAGGTCCTTCAGAAAGCCTATTTCAAAGCAAGCACCTCTGAAAGTGAGCCCACAATCTAAAAGCCTGTGCTATAAATACGCATGCCCTGGGAAGGCAACAGCAAGTTTAATTCCATGATTGCATCTTTAAGAAGGAAACTGGGAGAGCCATAGTCTAGAGAGTTGCTCAGTAAACAGCTGTGAGAAAAAGGAGATGACGTTTCTAAGACATTTAGGAAGACGGGTGTCAGAAGTCCAAAGACAAAGAGATCTTTGTCACTGTGAAAGGTAAAATATGTAAGCATGCAAATAATAGTAAAGAGGTTCAGAAAAGTTTCCCAATTTATATTGCAAGTGTCTATGCAGGCTATGACAAAGGACAGGCAACAATGAAGTAAAATTACCCATACAAATGGGGTCTTAGGGTAAATTTTCCCCAAAGCAGAGCCTCGGACAAGGACTTAACACAAGAATGCATGATCAAGGTTACTGATGTGAGCTACGGAAGCTGGATGCCACCACGGGCTCCCAAGAAGCATAGAGATGCTTCCGGAATCATCCACCGAAAGACAGGAGGTGAGGCCATTTATTTATCAAGTCCTCACTTCTGCTGACTCAGAGGCATTAACTTCCAGGTTAATGGCAGTTATCTCATGGGCTACTTTTGCTGGTCCACCAGTGCACTGAGGAATGCCCAGTGAGGAAGCTGGCAAGAGAACTGGCAAATGCTAGGGATAGGAACTGGCCTTGCAGCTGTGACCAAAATCAGTGGAGGCTGAAGAGATGTGACACACGGTAACACAGGTGGCTGCTACCCATAACCAAATACGGAACGTAAGCTTTTTTCCTCTATAGCAGCTACCCCTGCATTAAATTTTAAAATCCATCCCCTCTCCAAATATTTTTGAGCCCCAACTATGTGCTACACACTGCCTGCAGACACTGGGACACCACAATGACCAAGCCAGGCAAGGTCTCTGCTTTATTTATTTATTTATTTATTGAGACAGAGTCTTGCTCTGTCACCCAGGCTGGAGTGCAGTGGTGCAATCTCGGCTCACTGCAACCTCCACCTCCCGCCTCCTGGGATAAAGCAATTCTCCTACCTCAGCCTCCCGAGTAGCTGGGACTACAGGCGCGTGCCAGTATGCCTGGCTACTTTTTTGTATTTTAGTAGAGACGGGATTTCACCATGCTGACCAGGATGGTCTCTATCTCCTGACCTCATGATCCGCCCACCTCGGCCTCCCAAAGTATTTGGATTACAGGTGTGAGCCACTGCACCCGGCCAGTCTCTGCTTTCATACTCCTTATATTCATAAAAAAGTAATATGTCAGATACTGATTTTAAAGGTAGATCAAAGAAAGAGTGATGAGGAAAGGGAAGCAGACAGAGAAGGCAATTTAGCAAGGGGTCAGGGATTGTCATTTTCAGCTGGAGCCTGAATGACGAGGAGGAGACAGACCAGAGACACGTGGAAGAAAAGCATTTAAGCAGTGGGAACAGCATGTTCAAAGGCCCTGCGGTGTACAGATCACTAGTCAGTGCAATCTCCCACAAAGTGGGGAGAAGGGAACATCTGTTATAACCAGGAGTTCTCACTGGTCAGGGGGTAAACCAACCATGGAAATTTGTTTTCAGATGGTGATGAGATCTGTACAAGAAACTAGGTCCTCTCCTGGAGCAGGCTTCCAAACAGGCCAAAGCTTTTGTTGCTTTCTTTGTTTCTTGCTAAACTGCCATCCACGGATCACTGAACTTGAAGTTTCACTGTGTTAACTGGGCCTAAATCGAAGTGAAAATCCCAAACTGCCTGAGTCCCAGGGCATTTGGGAAAGGAAAAAGCAAAAATAAACAATAAAGTAAATTCACATCTGAGGAAGAGGAGGAGCAAGTGGGAATGGATAGACATGAAGCAAAATAATGTTGTATGTACACAGCAGGTCAGATGTGGAAGTAGGATGTGGAGTAGACATTCTTCAAAGGAACAAGTGTCCTTCCTCAAAATGGCAAAGCTGGCACTGCCTCTCTGTCCCTTGTTCACGTCCTGGGCGACGATACATTGATTGGCGTAACAGAAAATCAGGTATTGATTTCACATGTCCCTCCCTGGGCATTAGAATTGAAGATCTTGCCAGCTGACTGCTCCTTAATTTCAATTATTTGGGGTCTTTTAACCTTGAGGGACTCAGTATGTAAATAATAAGAGCTACTATGAGACAGCTTTTATTTAGCACTAACGATGTACGAAATACTATGCTGAAAACTTGTTTACAGTAGTTCATTTGAATCTTGCAACAGCCTTCTGAGACAGGGACTCCCTAAGAGACAGAGAGGTTAATAATTTGGGAAAGGTTGCAAAGCTGCTACGTAGGGAAGCTGGGATTTAAACCTGTGAGGGTCTGGCTCCAGAGTCCTTTTCTTAACAACAGCTCTAGGGCTTTGTTAAATCAGTGTCAACCAGAGAGTGGACTTTCCATGACGCTGGTACTTTAAAGGTGTTGCCTTTAAAACCTGCCTGTATATAGACAGCACCCTTTATCTTGTACAAAACTCACTGTCATCTGCACCTGGCATGGTGGCTCACTCCTGTAATCTCAGCACTTTGGGAGGCCGAGGCAGGTGGGTCACCTGAGCACAGGAGTTTGAGAGCAGCCTGGGCAACATGGAGAAACTCCATCTCTCCCAGAAATACAAAATATTAGCTGGGCATGGTGGTGCATACCTGTGGTCTCAGTTATTTGGGAGGCTGAGGTGGGAGGATCACTTGAGCCTGGAAGGTGGAGGCTGCAGTGAGTTGAGATTGCGCCACTGCACTCCAACCTGGGTGACAAGAGTGAGACCCTGTCTCAAAAAAAAAAAAAAAAAAAAAAGTCGGGTGTGGGAGGAGAGAAATAACTCATTGCTGTCTAAAAACCAGTTTCCACAGTACATTACACCCATCATGAAAAGGTTTCAATAAAGTGATTTTGGCCAAGAGGGAGGGAAGCAAAAAAGCAAGGGAGAGAATATTTAGAGAAATTGATGCTCCGCTAATATCCAAAGTAGCCAAAGAAATTAATGCTCATTGTCCAAAGAGAAGGTGGAGGCAAAGATATGCACCAACTGTCATTCTCAGTAGAATAGCTTTCTTTCTAGCCAGCTCTTTAAAGTCATCTGCTTTGGAGAATGCCTCGATCCTCATATGAAAACTCTTCAGCTGCTGATACAAGTGTCAGGAAGGCAAAAGGCTAGAATGAGCTGAGCCCGGCAGAAAATGCAAAGAGCTACAAAAGGGCTATTTCTGTTACGCTCAGGGCAAGGAGAACAACAAGACAACATAGGTCTGCCGCCTGGAGAGGGTGGTGTAATACTAACAGTGACAGCAAGTGCAATTACTCAGCCTCCAGTCTGCATTTGTGTTCCCTCAAGATAGAGGAGATGCTTTCCATAGAGGGGAAAGGGGACACTGTTTCAGGGAATTGAGACACAAAATAAGGTGCCACGATTGTCAGAGTGCCTGCCCTCTCTAAATAAGTCTGAGGCTCCTGGCCCTGATTAATTAAGCCCAGGCTACTCGTGGCATGAAGTCTGAAGTAGCCACAACATCGGTGGTAAACTCTGAAGAATCCAGGAGAATAGGAGATGTACCAGCAAATAAAAAGGAATAAAAAGGAATAAAAATACAAGTTGTGCCAATCATATGTCAGTAAGCATCATGCCAATCCCAGACAGACTTCTGTAATGCATTATTAACAAAGGGGACAGGGTGAACACTCAATGCAGCAATGACTACTTGGAATCAGCATGGATTCGCTAAAAATAATTCATACCAGGCAATGCTCATTCCATTTTTTTCATACTCACTGAAGCTGGTGATCAAGAGATTACTATCGTTATAAAATCTGGAATTCAGCAAGGCATTTTGACTAACTTTTCCATATAACTAACTCCAATGCAAACATATTTTAAAATGTAGACTGGACGTAATGAAAATAGGTAGACTAAATAACCCTGTAAAAGTACTGATTAACCATATCTACATCAATTTAAAATGTCCCTTTTAGGGACTCCCTAAGAGAAAGAGAGGTTAATAATTTGGGAAAGGTTGCAAAGCTGAGAAGTAGGGAAGCCGGGATGTAAACCTGTGGGGGTCTGCCTCAAGAGTCTTTCTCTTAACAGCTCTAGGGCTTTGTTAAATCAGCCCTATCTCTAGTGGGAAGCCACTAGGCTCTATCCAGAGCCTGTCCTATTCACTTTCCTATCAATAACTTGGACGGCGATATTGCCATCATTCCACTAAATTTGGGAATGACCTGAAGCTAAGAAGGGAAACAGCCACTCTAAAAAATGAGAAGCAAAACTGAAAAAAAAAAAAAAAAAAAATCAAGGTGACTGATTCACTGAAAGTAAGATGGAATTCTCCAGAGGTAAATGCAAAACATTAAGCATGAGTTTAAAACTGTAAGTGGACAAACAGTGGAGAGAAGAAACAGTGCTCTCCGCATGGAAAAGGACTGTACATAAAATGTCTCGATGGTAAATTCAAGATGAGTAAGTCATACAATATGGCTGTTAAAAACATTCATCTTATGTTTCATTAACAAAAGTATACTACTCAAAACTAGAGAAAGGATAGTTCAATTATACTCTGAAGTAGCTAGACCAGAATCAACAATAGCCTATTTTTAGTTCCATTTAATAAGCATGGCAACAATCCAGGGTTCATTCAGCATCCATGGCCCAGATGGTCAAAGAGCCAGACTAGCCCCATCTGACAGTGCTTCCCACCACAATGATAGTGACTCTATCCCCAATGCAGTAGTCACTACCCACATGTAGCTACTGAGCTCTTGATATGTAACTAGTGTAGCTGGGGAACTGAATTTTTAGTTTTGTTTAATGCTAATTCATTTAAATTTATGTATCTGCTTGTAACTTGGGGCTACCAAGTCAGGTTGCATAGCTCTAGACAACGCCATATGCCAAACGGTGGAAGTAACTCAAAGGATAGCAAACCCAAAAAAAAAAAAAAGGGATTTGGCAACAAAATGACAACAGAATTCAGTATCTGAAGTTCTGTCTTGTGGAAAAGGAATTAGAAATATTGTTCGCAACCCATCGGGCAGAATTAGGACTTAGAGAAATTACAGCAAGATAATATCCATAGCGCTGGAGAAGTAACTGCTTAACAGTGACAACAATGTCAATTCTATGAGAGCAGGACCTGTTGTCACCATACTCACCACCTAGCACCTAGCACAGTGCCTGGCACCAAGAAGGCACTCAGTAAATATGTCTACTGAATGAGTGAATGATTTAATCAACCCATGAAATAGGAAACTGTCCAAATGGAACATAAACAACTCAAAAGACTATGAATTCCCCCTCTCCCTAATCTGAAGGAGCCCCAAGGAGCTGGCTGACAACTTGCTAGGGATACTGTGGAAGATCCAGGCTCCACCAAAAGGTAGCTGGACTAAATGGCCTTTAAGTGCTCTCCAGATCTGCTAAAAGCCTTTTGCCTCTACTATCAGATGGGACTGGGTTCAAATCCTGACATGGAATTCACATGACTGTGTTTCTTATCTAATGCATAATAGATCATATGCACTTAGTGACTTCAAGTAACTTCATTTGTTATCTCACAGTTTCTTTGGGTCGGAAGTCTGGGCATCGCTTATCTAGATGCTTTGTTCAGGGTCTCAAGAAGCTGCACTCAAGGCACCGGGAAGGCCTGAGTTCTCACCTGGAGGCTTGGGGGAGGAAGACTTCCATACTCACATGGTTGTCAGCAGTATTCAGTCCTTCATCCTTGCAGCTGTAGGACTGAGAGCTTCAGGGATTTTTGCTGGCTCTAAGCCAGAGGTTAAACTGTTCCTAAAGGTCACCTGCAGTCCTTTACCACATGGACATCCCCAAAACACACATTCCCTTCTTCAAGTCATCACAGAGTCTCTAGAGCAAGTCAGCTAGCAAGGCAGAGTTTTATATAACATAATCATAGAAGGGACAAGCTATCACCTTTGCTGTATTCTATTGGTTAGAAGCAAGTCAGGTTCCACCCATCTCAAGGGGAGGCGATCATACAAATGTGAAAACACTAAGATGTGGGGATCATAGGGGCCCACCCTGGTATCTGTCTGTGATAGTAACCTTAGCAAGTCACTAAACACACTCCAGCTTCTCATCTATAAAAATGAGGCCACTAATAGTACAGTGGAATCATGATAGGCACTCTTAATATGCAAACTCACTTTAGGATGTAACCAGAGTCAGGTCTGTCTCCACAATAGCATTGAAATCTCACAACAACAAATATCGTAAGGTAGATTTAGGTTAAAGAGGCTTAAGACTAAAAGAGAGGCAAGCCAACCCTTTAAGCCAGAGATATACTTAAGAATTCTCAAGCCATCATCCACTCTATAGAACTTTGATAGTTAGAAGCAGAATTCATTCAGCATTCATTTATTCAACAAATTTGAATGTCCAGACTTCTGCACGTAGACATTCCCTTTGTTCCTTCCTGTGGACTAGCTCAGTAATTCTCAAACTTTAGGACTAAGAATTCTTCTACAGGGTTGTACACAAAAATATTTTATGGGATTTTGCAGGGAGTTATTCTGACTATATACAAGTTTTCTTTTGCATAGTTCAGGACCAGATCTCATGTGCAATCAGATTCCATTGTACCAACCTCATAGGTTTGTTCTAATAAAACATCAATAAAAGATTAACACAATGCTTGGTACTTAATTAAGTGCTTGATAAATATCAACTCCTACCTCCTGTTAAACTACTAAGCATGTAAAAAAGATATGATAGATTTTGCGCGAAATATTAGTTCATTTTAATTTTGTATTCTCCAAAAAAGGGTCAAACTTTGGATTTTTCTCTTCTGCTGAATTTACATTTCAATAACTGTAGCCCCAAAACACGTTAAGGGTACTGTTCACATTCAAACAGCTCGCTGCTGAAAGCAAAGACACTGCTGACGTTTGAGAGGAGAGCAATTATGCCAAGTCAATCGATAAAATGAACTGTAAAGATTAATCCTCCATAATCCATTTTTTTCCTATAAAAGGCTGCATTTGGAGACTTAACAGCTTTCCCCTATGTTTCTATCATCTTCTCATAAGACAAAGACAAAATATCAACCACAGAAAGGTGCTGTCCAATTAGAATCAAATGTTCTTTTCCAAGAGATTTACATTCCCTGTGTATTTTGATGGAAGGGACACTAACGAAGACTTATGTGTTAAGCACTCTGCTCAACAAGATCCCATGCTAGCTCATTTACGCCTCACACACCCCAGGTGATGGGTATGATCAACTCAGATAGAGAAACAGAAGCTGTGAGAGAGGTTAAATGATTTGCTCAAAGCCACACAAATCCCCCAAACGAATCATTTGTTCAACAAATATTTGAGTCTTCTATGGGCTGGACACCACCAGCCACTGCATGGCTTATACCTAAATCAGAGAACGAATCAAGAAGAGAGACACAAAAATACAAGTTCACCTGTAACCTTGAGTTAGCAGGGAGGGGATAAGGAGGGAAGACTGCTTAATTTGAGTCCGTATGTCAGAAAAGGTGAAACAAAAATAAAATGCCACAAACCTTCCTAGGGAGGGTGTGCGTATGTTTGGGTGTGCGTCAGGCAGTGGGGCTGCCTGGGCTCAAAGCTCTTATTAGTGGTAATAAGTTTCCGACCCACACAGAGGGCTCCAGTGCCCAGATCATCAGCCCAAGCACTGGGAAATCATTTCAATTCTCCACACCTCACCTCCGAAGCACCACTCCCCTCATAAGCCCCCTTGGATCAATGCTTCATCCTCTGCATTCCAGTAAATCACTGATCCTTCTCCTTCGTTCTTTGGGTCTGAGCTCACAGAATATTTCCCATACTTTTGTTCTGTTTTTCACCTGACATCACCCCCCACTCATTGGGAGAGTCATTCTGTTATTTTCCCCATTGTCTGTATCCTACCTTCCAGGACATGAAAGAGGAACCCACTCCTAGAGGGGAGTATGAGCCAGTTTTGCTTTACTACACCTGCCGGGGCCCCTTTAATCATGAAACCACAGGGAAGACCTGAAAATCAAAATCCCCCTTCCACTTTTACCAGTCTCATCTAATCTGGGTCTTTGTATTTGCTTGCAGAATAGTACATCAAAAGAAAGATTGGGGGGAAGGGGGAAATAGCCATGATTAAAAGACTGCTGCAGCTCAAGGACAGAACCAAAATGTTAGATGCCTGACTTCACTACTGGCCGCTAATTAAATGCAAAACAGGAGCGTTAATTTGAAATGGGATGAGCAACACCGTATTGGATTTTTATTTTTTGCTGCAAAATGAGCCCCCCTCCCCCCTCGCTTGGCTCCCTCCCCAATCCTGCCGTGTTTTCGAAGTGTTGGGGACCAGATGAGCAAGCGAGCGGCATGCCGTTAATCAAGTCGTACTCATCTGTGTGTGCCGCTGCATTCAAAGAGAATTAATAACGGGCTTAGCTGAGAACCAGGAGGACCAAGGTGCTGCTGGCTCCTGTTCAAGTGCTCCCAGATTCGTGGCTGTTCTTTTAAGCCTCAAGAGATGAAACTCAGTTTTACTTCTGTGATACCTTGAAAATTGCAAAGCCCCAAGAATACCCTGTCTGGGACTCCAGGAAACCACTGGAGAGCAACAAAGTCGAAAGAAAAAAAACTGAGTTTTCTAGTATTTTCCTCTAGGCGGATGTTAATAAAAAGTAAGATATAGATTTTACCCTAAGGTTCAAGGTGTTTACCCAGGTTCCTGAATAGAGGGTGGCTGCTGGAATAGGGGTTACCGAAGGTGATAAGGGGGAGGAATCCTGCCCCAAAATATTTCCCCAGCTGGGTTATACTATTAGAGATCAATTCTTTGGGGTTATTTAGGAAATGCCTGTCCTACAGGAATAACATGCAAAGACTTTAAGCTGCTAATTCATTTAAACTGCCCTAATTACTTATATGAATAACCACCAAAATAAATAATGAATGCAATGGCCGCTTCTACCTAATGAAAACTTGCTGTGTCAAAACACCGTGCTGTGTGCTGTACATGTGTCTTCCATCTAATCCTCACTTGTTATTTTCTTCCTTTTACAGAGGATACCTGAAAGAGCTAACGTTATTTGCCCAGGGTTGCACAGATAGTTAGGACTCAAGCCAAGATTTAAATCCAGGAGAGTGACTCCACAGCCAGTTTTCTAAAGGCCACCCAGTTCCATCTCCTTGTATACCCGGTGGCTGGGCGGAGTTGCAAAATAAAGCTGGTCATCAGGGAACAGAAAGGAGGGCATGGAGGAGGTGGCACCACCAGCTAGGGCAGCAAAGTGCCCAAGAAGAAGGGGAAAGATGTGATGGAAGGGGCAGGGAAAGGCTGCCAAAGACAAAATGTGTTTTATTTAGCAGAATGGTTAAAAGCAGAGCCTTTGAAGCTGGACCACCTGGGTTCCAATTGCAGTTCAAGTCGTGAGCTGCTGGTATTCAATTTACAGTGCTGTTTGTTCCTTGCTTGCCCTCTCTCCAGCATGCAGTCCTACAGAATGAGAACCATTTGGAGAAATTATCTGTTACTAATCTGACCAACGTCTGAAAGACAGTCTCAATTAGAGACAGAGAGAGAAAGAAATTCCAGCTCTAGAACTCACTAGGTGTGACCCTGGCAAAAATGCCTTATCATTCTCTGCCTCAGTTTCCTCACCTATAAAATGAGGACAAGAATCCTACCCATCCCAATTGAGTGTGTTAATATAGCTCAAGGATTTTAAATAGTGCTTGGCATAAAATAAGTGCTATATATGTGGTGGCTGTGTTTTCTTTTAATTATCAGTTCTGGCAAGAAGTAGTCCCGACTCCAACAGTCTGAAAAAAACAAGGATGTGCAACAAAAACGAGTGCTTACATCTGCCAAAAACATGTATGGGAATGTTCACAGCAGTTTTATTCATAGCAGCCAAAACCTAGGGGAAAAAAATAGATGTTCAATGCCAGAATAAAGTAGCCTATTCTTACAATGAAATACTATGCAACAATGAAGAAGAACTACTATTACAGGTAACAGCAGACATAGCATTGGGCAAAATCTTAGGGAATAATAAAAACTGTATATTTCCATTTATAAGAAGCTGTCAAAGAGAAAAAACTAAGTTCTACTGGTAGTGGTGTGTATGACTAGGAGGGTTACAAAGGACCCATCTGGGTGCTGGAAATTCTGCATCCTATCCGAGTTGTGGTTTCATGGGTGCGTACTTATGTGAACATTCACTAAGCTCTAGTAATTAAGATTTGGACACTTTATTGTAAATTGTGCCTCAATTTTTTTAATTAGCAAAAGGTATTAAATCAGTGTATGTGATGTGACCTTATGTGTAAAGTTAGTAACTAAGAGTTTTAAAGTTTATTTAAATTGTGATGTATTAGTGATGCATTTCATCAATTAAGCCAGAATATCAAATTCATTATTAAGATGAGACCAAATATGTCTATTTCAATAAGCGTATTTAATAAACAATGCAGTAAAAAAGCCATGGAAGTGGTGTGCAAATGAGGGAAGTCTGGACTTCGTTAGACTATGGAGAAGGGGGCACACAGTCCTTTATTCCAGCAGGGATCAACAAACTTTGCCCATGGGCCAGATCCAGCCCACTGCATGGTTTTGTACACCCTGTAAACTGAGAATCGTTTTGACCTTCCCAAATGGTTGGGAAAAAAAGAATCGTATTTATTGATACATGAAAGTTAAATAAAATTCAAATTTCAGTACTCATAAAATGTTATTAGAACATGGTCATGCAACATTCATTTACATACCGTCCCAGGCTTTTCCCCACTTCGGCAGAGTTGAGTAGCTATAACAGAGTTCATGTGGCCACAAAATATAAATATTTACTACACAGCCATTTATAGAAAAAGTTTGTCAACCCCTGCTGCTCAAGTAGATACGTTTCATCATTGTCACTGATGCAGTGCCATAAAGTCACCTCCCTGTTCTAATTCTTTCTTACTAAGAGGCTATTCTCAAATACCCACCATGATTAACTCCTTGGCTCCAAATTCTGAAGCCCAGTGAGTGTCCAAGCTCTGAGTTCTTAGGACAAGCTCTGGCCCAGTGGCAACTAGAACACTATTACAAGATCTTTGCCAAAAAAGACAATAAAATTACAAACTATCACAAGCAAACATTATGAGTTAGTCTCTTGTATCACATTGAAAAAGTGTCCTTTTTTTCTGGAATTTTTACTGTGCCCTCAAATTAGTTCTTGCTTTAAAACCAACCAACTGTAGAGTCCTCTTCTTTGCTTTCAAGTCATTACTACATCTTTAAAGTAGAAACATTTAGGGCCCTTGTTAAACATGTACGGATAGAAAATATTTGGGGTGCTAATTAGGTGATAAGAAAGTTTAACTCTCAAAATGGTGATGGAAGATGAATTTTCCCACCTCTGAACTTTCAATAGGCTTTTTTCCTCCACATGGCAATATCCTTCCTCCTGTCTCCTTAGTGGCTAAATCTCCCTTACTAAACTGATAGTTCACTGGATACGAAATCCATATTAGAATTAATAACCATACCCAGCCCACCACTTTGTGCAAAACGGGCACCTAAGATACCTACGAAGTGAAGAAAAATTTATAAGAGAAATTTCTATCTCCATTCAATAAATATTGAATTGACCAAGATATGCTGAATTTATCTGCTCATCTCCTTAGACTTTAAGTGACTATTTTTCTATCTGCAAAAGCAATAACTATTTTTGATAGACAAGTTCAAAACCTACCAGTGTGAATGTGTACTTTTGAAAATAGGGTAAATACCTTGCAATTGTGAGAAATTCTTTCTTGTGGAATGCTGTTTAAGAAAAGTTGTGAGGTTCCCACTGACGCCATCTAATGTTAATCATTTATGAAATACTGTGGTTCAGAGCTCAGCAATTGAAGTCATTTCAGGCAGTAAATATACATTTCCTGTCAAAACATATCAAATGGATAAGACTTCAACTTATTTGAGAATAAGTTGTAACTCACTTCAATATTGGCAATGTGGAGGAATCTCTGATGGCTTTTAATAGCCTTGACAGTTTTCTTGTTCTTGCCCCCAAACCACTGAGTATCTCCATTTGATCCTTCCCCGAAATGACCCTCAGTATCTATCCTTGTAGTATCTATCCCTCCAATTCCAAATCTGTTGTGTGGTTTCCTTTTCCATTACTCAGATTTTACAGAACTCAAGTTAGGTCTACATATAACTCAAAGTATTCTGGATTTACAGATTATTACCTCATTAAAACTAAGGTCTCAACTTCATTTATCACTGCATTCTGCCTTTATCATTTCACCCCACATGTAACAATGCCCTAGAAAATAAAAGCTTTGATACAAAATTTTGTTCTTTTTGCAAAAATTAAGCCCAGTGGTAGAACGGTCAAGGCAGGTACTTCGGCACCACAGAATCACCAGGACCTCAAGCAGCTTCTGTCTTTCTGTTCCGTCTTTTTCCCTTTTGCCTCTTGTCATCAAGGTCACTTCACAGCCCAAAATAGCTGTTGGAGAACAAACTATTACATCACATTCCAGGACTTAGAAAGGAGGAAGATCCAGAAAGGGCTCTACCCCTGGATTTTAGAAGACTCACCAGAAATAACCATCCAAAACTCCTACATATATCTCCTATGGCTATCCTGGTGCAAGAGAGTCTGTAAAACATAGTCCTGATTCTGTACAGATTGTGTCTTACTAGAAATCAGGGTTCCACCACTAAGGAAGGGGGAAGAATAGATGTGATGTACGCAGCTAGCATTTCTTCCACCCTGTATTGCATATATCCATTTTGTATAGATGGACCACCAACAATTAAATAATTGAAAGAAATGTAGAAATGTCTCCAGCACAGGCCCTTTCATCACCTAAGGAAACCTTCCAGAAGATTCCACTTTAACATCTTGGAGGGCAACTTTCACTACTAGTGAGGAAACACTGATGTACTTCTTCTCAAATTGGACATGGGAGTGTATTTCATACTTCCTCATCAGGTTAATGTAATGACAGATTTCAGATATAAACAGCACCTCAACTGCACTTACTATGAGACTGTGGTGGTTCTATGGTTTGAGTTTTTCGGGCTTTTTAAAATCTCACAGGTGTTCCTACCTCATCCAAACCCAAGAGCAGAATCAAGAGACCTCCGCCCCTGTGTGTCAGTGTGGAACAGACTGAAAGTTCCCAGGAACAATGGTATTTACCTAGGACTGAGTGGGAAGGTAGAAACCTAAGCTCTGAATTCAACACTTCTGAGATTTCACTGACACCTGGTTTATGGAAGATCAGGACAAGTTGGTAGACAGCAACGTGGCTTCTGGCAGATCTTCAGGAATAATGCTAATGTGCATTTATACAATGAGCTGTAGTTTTCAAAGCATTTTCGCATAGTCATCAATTGGAAACTCCCACCAGTACTTTAAGCAGGCCAGATCGTTGTAGCTTTGAGTAGGTTAGGGATTTATTACTCAAAGTTTTCTCTTATGAGACAACATTTGAGACTTAAATGATGAGAGGAAGCCAGACACACACACACACACACACACACACACACACACACACACACAAAAGACACACATTTCACATTCCAGGGAAAGGAAATCAGGTACAGAGCCACTGAACAAGTAAGGAACACATTCGCTGCATGGTAAGAAATGAGAGATGGTCAGTGTGATTACCTCAGGGGAAGGGGGAGAGGTCGCAAATGACAATGGAGAAAAAATCAGCGCACTGGCAACCGTCATCTTCTGATCCTACTTCTATTATAACTTTTGCTTGTCCTACCACCAGATAGATTTTCAACATGGGAATCTTATCCATGTACTGCCTCTGCCATCCTCACTCCATCTACTTCTAAAAATGTCTTTCAAGAAACGAAAAAGAAGCTGTTGTTTTCATTGCAAGCTATGTCCAATTTTAAAATATATACAAAATTCCTAAATTCTAAAACTTCATTTGATTTTTTTTTTTTCCTCCAGACAGGATCTTATTCTGTCACCCAAGCGGGAATGCACTGGTGCAATCATGGGTCACTGCAGCCTTAACCTCCTTGGTTCAAGCAATCCTCCCATCTCAGTCACCTAAGTAGCTGGCACTACATGCATGCATCTAACCATGCCTGCTTAATTTTTGTATTTTTTTGTACAGACAGGCTTTTACCATGTTGCCCAGATTGGTCTCGAACTCCTGGGCTCAAGAAATCTGCCCACTTTGGCCTCCCAAAGTGCTGGGATCACAGGCGTGAGCCACCATGCCCAGCCACTTCCATTTGCTTTAAAACCAGGTTTTCTACAAACTTTCTGTAACCAGCACTTTCAAATTGCAATTCACTTTGTGTGTTTTTAAAAATACCACGTACACAGACATATGCAACATCCTGTTTCCTGTATACCAAGAGTAAACCTTCAAAACATTCCTCTGAGGAACGAAATTCCAAACCCCTGCCATAGGATTCACACTCAGTAGGCCTTCAATTTTGTCAGCTTCCCTGCAACTTCCCAGGTCCACTGCTTCAACCAGTTAGTTAGGAAAAACAATTTTTAAAAAACATCTTGGCATCCATCAACCAGCATTTTCAAGGGCAAGAAAACAGCAACGCCCAAGGAGCTGTCTGAGGTGCTTAAGGTTAATGGCTGTATTTACATAGCCATCAATTCACTTTACAAAGAACTGCCCCAGTAGGACTGTGCAACTCCATCAGGCGGCCCCTGTCAGGACAGAGCAGACAGGAGTCTCCAAACGAGGAAAATGCCTGATAAATCTTAATGACATCGTTTTGTTTTCATTCACTTACTTATCACCTTATTTTCAGCTCAAGAGTCTTGAGCCCCTGAATGAACAAAATAGACTACACTTCCGTTTCTCCATGAGTCACTCTCTAAAACTTTTTGAGACTCTAGTAAATTACAATGGCTTTACCATTTATGATGACGCATACCTTGCACCAGCGCTGTCCAATCGGGCAGCCACTACACATACATGGTTATTTAAGTTTAAAGCTAAATTAATTACAATTAAAGAAAATTTAAAATTTGCTTCTTGAGTCACATTAACCACATTTCGAGTACTCAAAAGTAACATGTAGCTTAGTGGCTCTCACAGTGAACAGCAAGAAGTTTCGAACATTTCCATCATCACAGGGAAGTTCTATTGAAACACACAGGAATTTGTAAGATTCTACTTACAGATTTTACTGATAATGTCTAGGGCCTGGCCTGTTCTGGAGTTAACATATCTTAATTTCAAGGGAACATAATGATAAGAGACTTTCTGCAGTCCCCACATTTTCCAGACGCATTCCCAAGCCACTGGTACACTGGTGTTTTTAATGCTCTAAAACACACCCTCTGACCAGGCAATTACACTTCTACCCTAGAAAAATGCAAACACATGGGTACCAAGAGACTGTAATTACGAGAAGGCTTTAAACAGTAAACACTGCATCTCAGTTAACACCATATATGACTTTGTTCAAGAATGATATCATCATATTCTCTACAGCAGAAAAAAATGGGAAAAATCTGAATGCCCATCTGTAGGGAAACAGCTAAATAAAATGCAGTACATTCATAGTGGAACACTACATGGCAGTTAAAGGAATGAGTGAGACCTATGTATGTATAAACGTGGATAATCTCCAAGACACCAGTAAGCAAAAAAATACAAACTATAGAATCAGATGTATAAAATGACACTACTTAAGTGAAAAAATTCACACACAAAACTGTATATTTAGTAACCATACGTACTAATATAAATAGCAAAGTTTAATATATTTTGATATTTTCACATTATACTTTTTAAATAAAGTTAAATGCCAAATATGCTTCCTATTTCTGTTGATTAGTTGGCATTGATACAAATCAACTTCAGATGATAAGAAAGAATCTACCAAGTCTTCATCAGTCCATTCTTCCTCCTCGGTTTGGATTTCTTTGAAATGTAATGTATATTAAATATTTTAAATATGTGCAGAAGGCTATTACCCAAACTCTTCATAGTATCTGAGAAGGGAGAGACAGAAATGGGTTGTAGAGAGAGTTAGAGGCGATTTTTACTTTTTCTCTAATTTTTTTTTTAAAAAACTTGTGTATTCCCTGCAGGGGTTCTACAAAGTCCCTATGACCCTGTATTATGACCAGTGGCATCACTATCCCTTACAATGCAGGCTGAGTAGCTGTAATAACACTAACCAGCCATTCCCAGCCAGCAGACAGTACCACCCACACATGCCATGTTCTACAGTAAACCAAAGACCATGGTTTTCTAAAAGTAGATATTGTTCTTAAAAAAAAATTAGGACAATTTTGTTGTTTGGATGCTTCTGCTGTTTAGTCTTCCATAGAAGCCATCTCCAGCAGGGCCTTCGTCTGCCACTCAACTTGGAAACCTCATCTTCTAACCGTCTGGGGTTGAGCGCTGGGGAAACAAAGGCCAAGAGGGTCAGCAGCCACAGAGGAGAACTGTAGCATCTTGACAGTTGGGTAGAGATGACCAATGTGAAAACCGGCCGAGGGGACAACAGTGACTGATGGGTCCCAAGGAAATGTTAGTACAAACCTAGTCACATGCAACACCCTGCTGCCCGCAAGAGGGGATCACAGTTCCACAAACCAGCTATGTAATTGAAACACAGCTCTGGAGACGAAGGAGGTTAAATGACTCTGACCCAGTCCATCCGCTCTGCTTGCTGGTTGCCAATTCTAACCTTCCTGCCAACACCCGCACATTTCTATAACTCAGATTATCTCCAAAATATTTCACAAACTTCCAATTTTTTTAAACGAGTGAAGGACAAAAAAAAGCAAGCTCTTTACATGTGTTTTCTTATTCAAAGGGACTTCAGTTTGCAAACTTTTAATTTTTTTAGACAGTGCAAGACAAAGTAAAATCCACTGAAAGCTTTTCATTTAAGCAAACACAGAAGATAATTTATTCCTCCAAGTGGCAGGAGAAAGCAATAAGCCAGGCATCTGTCCAAAAACTTTCCATACCCCCTCAAGTCCTATAACTCTGTCTACAACTCCATCTTCTGGTCCTGACTAAATCTTCAATTATTCCCAGAACGGATGAAATCTTAAATCCACATCAGCTTTTAACATCTGCTGAGTCTTAACTACACAGGAACAAAAACGAAATTCCTGTATGTCACCTGCTGATAGGATTACAATTTAAATCAGATCAAAACTATATGGAAATCGAAGCCATGTTTTTTCCTAGTCCAATGTAGACATCAGTCGGATGACGGAAGTTGGCAATAGGCTGGTTACATGCTACGTACAGCAAACCTGCCTCAACAGTCATTTAAACAACTAGGCAATTCTTATTTTAAAAGGCCTCAAGTACAGAAAACGCATCTTATGCTCTAAAAGAAATGTCTAAAAGAGCATAAAATTTTATGCTCTAAAACATTATCAAAATCAGTTTCTCAGACACAATACTGATCCAACGAACATTTAATTTGTACTTTTGGTTCAGTAATTTAAATCAACCTTCTGAATCATACTATTTAGACAAGCTTACCAACATATTACAAAATGAGAAACTCTCAACCTAATCAAAACAACCTATTTTTATAAAAATTTCTGTATTAAAATGTTTAAACTCTGAAAAATGTATTGTCTAAGAAAGTGTTATACAAAGTGTGATCCAAAGCCTGGAAGCATCAGCACCTCATGGGAGCCTGCTGGAAATAGGAATTCACAGGCCCCATCCCAGAATTACTGAATCACAAACTCTAGAGATGAGTTAACAAGCCTTTCAGGTGCTCCAGCACTGGTCTAAAGGATAATATTAAGAATATCAAGAATACTGGAATTTGGGGACTGGTATACCAAACAAGATTGATTATGTAAAATCAATTTTTAAAATCCAACAAAATTCAGAATTTGCAGAGGACAAAAAAAAATTGCAATCAGCATAAACCCTGTATTCATCTCTCTTCCCTCCTTCTAAGTAAATGAAGATCATGAAACGTACATACGGATATAGTCAATTGCTTGTAAGTTCATGTCTATTTATGCTGTGGTTCAGAAATATTTGCACATCAAACCAGAATCTGAGTTTACACTTGGGATCCTGAGTCTTTTGTAAATGTGAAAAGAGTAAATTTGGAATCAAAATGTCTTGAAGAAACAGTTTTCTAGGAATCTTGCCAGCCCTTTTTCTCAGAATGACCTTAACTTTCAGTCTTGAGGAATGTTTTCCTTTCCTGATTAATACTTCATATGATGATTAGTATATTTTGTACATGTGTACATCAGGACAAGCTGGCTCGTGACTTTTCCCCTACTATTGAGAACACCAGAGCTTGGTGCTCCATTGTAAAAGGGTTAACTAACATGCTAGGCTAGTATCAATGGCAGAGCTTACTGGCACTGTCCGCTCCCCTGACTGACCTATGAGAAACATGGTTCTAACTGCTGCCATTTTCCTTTAAAATAACAAAGAAACCTGGAAAATAAACTACATACATCTGACTCAGGATTCCATGAGGCCCAGCCCTCTCACTCCCCTTCCCCATACAGGCTTATTTCTGGGTCTTTAGAATCAAATTAGAACACCCTGTCAGACACCTATTTGTGCAAACTTAATTTCAAGTGTATTTAAATGTCTTCACATCTTGCTATTGCTCATCACATCAAGCAGAGCCGCTTCCACTGTGTAATCACAATAATGAATAAACATGGGGTGCTTAGAAAGGACCGAGGCACCACAAAACTGATCAATTGTTAATTCTATAAAGTGACTAAACGTGCCTTCCTTTGCAATAACTCCATCAAGCTGTGTTTTGGGTGGGAAGGATGCCCATGTCCTCTGCCTACTGTCTCTGTAAAGCAAAAATGCAATCATCGGTCAGATTCTACCCAAGGCTTATCTTAATCTTGATTATTTCCTCATATTGTCTCAACCCACCACCCTCCCAACCCCAATGAGAAGCAAAAATTGTAATGGCATTTAAAAAGCCATGGGCTGCATAATTATTAATTGCCAAAGGATTTGAGGCAGCACTGATATTAACAGCCTAAATAGCCACAGTGTGTATTTATTGCCTGTTTTTATTTTGATAAAATACCAATTTCACAATGAGCATCTGACCCACAGGAACTCCAAATCTCAATCAAATTCCTTTGTGTGGCAGGATAAGGACAGTTAGAGCTTCTTAGGGTAAACACATTTGTTATTTACCTCTTCTCCCCAACCATGCCTGGGCCATATGCATGATGAGTTTGGCCAACCTTTCTTGAGTTCAAAGAATGAATAATCTACTAAGAGTTTTGTCCCTGGACCACACTGCTTGGGTTCAAACCGTGTCTCTGCCACAAACTACCAGTGTGGCTTCCACCCTGCGTGCTTCATTTTTCTCATGCGAAGAAGGGAGATGATGATTGTGTCTACCTTGTAGGACTTCAGGAGGATTAAATCAGATAGCACAAAAAATATTCTTAGTATAAAACGGCACAGTCACTATGGAAAACCAGTATGGTGGTACCCCAAAAAACTAAACACACAATTATCATCCAATCCAGCAACTCCACTTCTGGGCACAGACTCAAAAGAACTAAAGGCAGAACTAAAAGCATCTTGAATAGATATTTGTATACCCATGTTCATAGCAGCATGATGTGCAGTAGCCAAAAGGTGGAAAAAAACAAATGTCCATTGAAGGTCACATAAAAAAATAAAGTGTGGGCTATATATGCAATGGATTATTCAGCCTTACAAAGGAAATTCTGACACATGCTACAATATGGATGAAACTTGAAGACATTATGCTAAGTGAGATAAGACAGACACAAAAGAATAATGTATGTCTCCATTTATATAAGGTCCTAGAGGAGTCAAAATCAGAGAGACAGGAAGTAGAAAGGTGGTCGTCAGGAACTAGACGGGGGAATGGGAAATTCGTGTTTTATGGGTACAGAGTTCAGTTTTGCACCATGAAAAGGGTTCTGTGGATAGAATGGGCGATGGTAGCTAAACAGTGTGAATGTACTTAATGCCACTGAAATGTACACTTAAAAATGGTTAAAATGATAAATTTTACGTTTTTTACCCAAACTAAAACAAAAATGCTTAGTATAGTACCCAGCAACATCCTTACTCAACAAATGATAACTATTGTTACTATTATAATTTTTCTAAAGCTCAACAAGGCAAATATTTCACAAACATTCTCTAATGTAAAAATGGCCAGCATCCAGAGAAAGCTCTCATGAAAGAGACACTTGCTAAGTAAGGTTCAATTCCATTTAAACATCTCCTTACCCACTCCCCACTGCCTCTCTCACCCCCACTGGTAGGTATTCCTTGACCTTAATGGGGATGTTTAAATGTTAACCAAGGAGTTTTCTAAATCTCCTCAGCTGCATATCAGCACCTAAGCTTTGAGGTGGGGAAAATTCCGCATACAAGGAGAATGAGATTGGTTCCAAGGGGCAGACTCACAGCCATCCTCCGGCTTGCTTAATGGAGTTCCGTGCTTCTGAGCAGACCTACAGTCTGCAAAGAGCAGGACAGAGTGCAAAGATGTGAGTTTTTTATCCTAGGAGGACTGAGTCCATAGTAACCAATTTTATGGCTCTTTTGATTTGTGTCCATGGATATCTGTATGCGTGCGTGTGTGTGAGTGTGTGTTGAGAAGGAATTAATCCAAAAATATAGATGAAGAAAGCTGCGTCTCTGATGTGAAGCCGAGTTGCATAATCAGTTCTGAAGGCAGAGAAAAGGTAACAGATGTTTACATTACAATCTGGCTCCTACTGGAAGAGCTGCCAAATGATTTAAATAGTAACAAAGATTACTATTCCAGTGATTTGTTGCCCCCAACGATACATACAGAGAAGAATTCACCCCAGTAATTTTTTCTCTGGATGGCCTTAAACATTGCACTGTACAAAATATTTATGGCTTTCAAACTACTTAAAAATATTAAACTAGACACCATTTTAAAAGGTTGAATTGTAGGACTTACTCCATTACTGACATATGAAACTTGATGTCTGGTAAACAGGATGCATTACAAAGAAAATCAAAATCTCTTTTAACTTTTGGATGTTTGATGACTAATATTAAGATAAATTTTTAGGTAGAATAACATATAGCCATGAAAAAGAATGATATATAGCTCTCTTCACTGATTTGTCATCTTTACTGGAATCACTCCAGAGCACATCTGGGTCTCATGTAAAATGATCACCACAACGTAGGAGGTCTCCACAGGCAAGGAATGTCGGCCTCCTTCCCTAGCCACAGGTTCACCAGAAGCCCTCTAATGGGCCTTTGCTGAGTAAACAAAGCAGGACACAGATCATATGATGTATGAACCCCCGTATTCAAAATTGTCAGGTCTAAGCCGGGCACAGTGGCTCATGTCTGTAACCCCAGCACTTTGGGACGTGGAGGCAGCCGGATTACTTGAGGTCAGGAGTTCAAGACCAGCCTGGTCAACATGGTGAAACTCCGTCTCTACTAAAAACACAAAAATTAGCCAGGTATGGTGGCGCACGCCTGTACTCCCAGTTACTCAGGAGGCTGAGGCAGAATTGCTTGAACCCAGAAGGAGGAGGTTGCAGTGAGCTGAGATCACACCACTACACTCCAGTCTGGGCGATAGAGACTCTGTCTCAAAAATAAATAAACAAAAAGAAAAAAAAATAAATCAATAAAAAGAAAAAAAAATAAATCAGGTCTAAATATATGTGGATAAAAGCAGCAGGAGGGATTTGGAAACAGGTTTACCAAAGTTTAAAAAGGAATTGCCACTGGGTGGCAAAATTGGGTGGGGTTTTTTTTTTAACTTTCCTTTTTATATTTTTCTGCAATGTTTGAATTTTTCTACCCCAGGTATGTACTACTTTTATAAATTAAGAAAAGAAATTTTCAAAACAGAAGCCTAGGGTGATGAAAAGAATTGTGGCCTATGCATCAAAATACTTGGGTTCCCTGACAGAAATAAAGAGCTGCAGACATTGGATAAGATATTTTTCACTACTCTGGACCTTAAAAGTTGCATCAGAGCAGAATTTCTCAACCACAGCATTCCTGACATTTTGAATCAAATAATTCTTTGCAGCCAGGCATGGTGGCTCACGCCTGTAATCCAAGGACTTTGGGAGGCTGAAGTGGGTGCATCACCTGAGGTCAGAAGTTTGAGACCAGCCTGGCCAACATGATGAAACCCCATCTCTACAAAAATACAAAAATTAGCCGGGCATGGTGGCGGGTGCCTGTAATCCCAGTTGCTGGGGAGTCTGAGGTGAGAGAATCGCTTGAATCTGGAAGGCAGAGGTTGCAGTGAGCCAAGATTCCATCATTGCACTCCAGCCTGAGTGACAGAGCAAAAACATAAATAAAAAATAATAATTCCCAAATAACTAAATAAAAAATAGTAATTCTTTGCTGTGGGAGCTGCCCTGTGCACCACAGGATGTTTAGCCAGTATTCCTGCCCTCTGCCCACGAGAGACTGCTCTCCCACACCATCTTGCCCCAAATTGTAACAATCAAAAAAATGTCTCCAGATACTGCCGAAACTCCTCTGGGGAGCAAAATTGCCCCCCACTGGAGCAATTTTAAATTTCCCCCGAACTTCGTGGTCTGCAAGTTTCTTCCTTGCTGAAAACCTTTGTTAATTTTTAGAAGCTATATTTAAAGTCTGTGGTTTTAGGCCCAATGATTCCCAGGTTAGTAACTACGGTATACCACAGACTCATCAATATTTTCATCACTTACTAGAGAAAAAGATGAAATGGAAATGAAGAAATCAAGAAATAAAACTATTAATTTTCAGAGAAAACTTTAGAACACATGGCACAGACGTGAAACTAAAAGAATCCAAGCAGACACGGTGGTCATTAAAAAAAAAAAAAACGAATAAATAATAACTCTAGCTTTTGACAGTTCCACCTTTTGTTAAGGTAACTGAAATACTGTAGAATGTTCTATTGCTTTCTAGTTTGAAATGAACTTACAGCACTAGCAAAGCCAACAGAGTAGTTTTTGTGTACTGCCATATTTTTATTTTTTTTAAAAAAAGCTTAGTGTTTTATCTTTACTTCATACAAAATACAAGGATAGCCAGGCACAGTAGCTCATGCCTGTAATGTCAACACTTTGAGAGGCTGAGACAGGAGGGTTGCTTGAGCCCAGGAGTTCAACACCAGCCTGGGGAACATGCTGAGACTCTGTCTCTATAAAAAATAAAAAATTAGCCGGGCATGGCGGTGCACACCTGTAGTTCTAGCTACTCAGGAGGCTGAGGCAGAAGGATTGCGTTAGCCCAGGAGGTTGAGTTTGCAGAGAGCTATGATCACACCACTGCACTCCAGCCTGGGTAACAGAGTGAGACCCCATCTCAAAAAAAAAAAAAAAAAAAAAAAAAAGAAAAAAGAAATATAATGATATCTTCCTATTTTTCCAATAAGGATATTTTACTCTTCTGGACTAACAATTCCACAATCTCATAAAAGGAAACAAATTACCCATGCCTTTATTATCTTTCTAAATAGTGTCTTGTCATTTTATTAACAAGAACTCCCTCATATTTGATGCTACCATACTTCTGAATTAAAATTCTTTATGCTTGTGTTAATGATTTGTTACTCTAAGATCCTGACAGCTTTTGAATTAAAAATGACTAAAAAAGATTCAATGTTGCCTTAGATTCATAACTCTGAAAATCAGTAGTTCATCCATATAGAGAAAGCCATCTAGTAACCAGAATGTTTCCGTAACATCAACACTCAACAGCTAGCACATACTAAGTGTTCAATAAATGTAGGGTACCATTATCATTATTCACAACCATGCCAGAAAATAATGTTATTCCAAATTATTGGCTAGTACTGGCTCTTATAGCAACTAAAAGGCACTAAATATGAAAGTGCAGCCTATCACCTAATAGATTAACATTCTGAGTTCTTTCACAAGTAAACCATAAATCATTAAACTGCCTGACCATCATTTTGACATCCATGTCTTTCCATGTGTTCAGTTAGGTTCAAATTGAGTCACCCTGCCCAATCACCTTCCATCGCCAGCTCCCCTTTAAACATTTTCTTTATAATCGTGGATACTGTGGCAGCTACTAGGAAGTAACCCAAGCTAGCTGGTGTATACAGCTGTCCAATCCTTGAGGTGGGCTCAACTAGCATGGTAGTCTAGCAAACTGATGGTGCAAGAAGCCAGTGTGGCCCTCGTCCGCAGAGACAGCCAAGGGGAGGGGTCCCACCACATCACAGGAATCATTCTCTCCCAGGCTTCACTGGAAAGCTCACTGGGCTAGGAATTAGGGTACTCCCAGATTCTAATCCCAGGTTTGTTTGTTTGTTTGTTTGTTTTAATAACATACTAGATCCAAGTTACGGCAATACCTCCTCCCCCTGATCTTCTAGAAAGGTGAAATCTGAGGTACTTTCTAGATTTAAAATTCTTTGAGCATTTCCTTAAACCAGATTGTATAATTAAGTTTATGTTTCTTTTTTTTTTTTTTAAGAGCCTTTTGACTGACTGAAGGAAAATGAATTGAACTTGAATAGTGACTGTAAAACAGGAAAAATTTCTCTTATTTTTCAGCAGATATCAAATAGATGGGAAGTCAAGGTCAATTTTATCTTTTGAGAGGTGGGTTGCAGGAGATCACAAATTGAGTGGGGCATTACAAAGTGCAATGTCATACTACAGATTAAGTCTCTAAGTCAGGGCTGTCTAGGTTCTGACATGGCTTTTAGAAATAACATTTTCAAAACAAATAATTATGAAGTGATTAATGTGGCCAAGATCACTTCACCAATACCTTTATGGATACCGTTGTTTCCTATTGCCTGAATCCTGAATCTTGTTTCCTATTGCCTCAATCCCCCACCCTCAATCCTGAATCTTGACAAATTAGGATAAATACACTGTATGGCCTCCCAATCATTTATGATTGATTGGCTTCAGGACTTTAAGTCGTCTTGCTAATCCTGACTGATTTATAGCCAACACCTGAATAAGTGAACGCACGTACTCAAACAAATTAGCCCATCACCTACATGGCTATCTCTAGGACAAAAAACAAAAGCAAAAGATTATTCCATTTACTATGATATCTTTACATATTTGTAAAGAAACAGAGCCAGAACACAGGGTGAAAAACTCCCAAAGAGGAAGAAAGCATAAGGGGGAAAATCTCCTTATGCAAATGCTAAAGAGATCTATAAAACTGCAATCTGAGAATTTTATTATTAAGCTAAGCCTGTTAGTATAGAAATACCCAAAACTCTCCAACTGGGCAGCTAATTGAGACTTAGAAAGCGCCAAGAAGACTTCATTGCTTCCCTCATTCATCACAGGCAATATAGAATCACTTGCTCAATATGATAATGTGACTTTTGTCAATGCATGTTCAAATCAGATCAAGGATTGGCTGGTGATGATGTCATATCCAAGGGTTAATCCCCAGTGAATGCAGTTTTAATATCACATGCATCAACACACCATTTACACAGCAAAGTATTGTATTAAGTGTAACAATAAATGAGTAGTGCAGAAAAAAGCAGCTATTAGGAAAAGGCTATGTACCACTGAAAAGGAGGTGGTGGCGGGGAGCAAAGGAATTTCTTCTTTCTCTTTTTTAATTACTAAGTGGAACTAGGTCATCAAACAATACACATGTCTAAAAAGATCAGAAAATGAATATTGAAATTCAAGTGACCTAGAACATCCTAGTACTAGACATATAAAAATGGTTGCCTTCAATGAAAAATATCCAATAATCAAGCAGAGATATTTGTAGGGTTTTTCTGTGTGTGCTAAGGGAACAAGCAATACAATTAAAGTCATTCAAAGATAGATAAATTGGCAGCCCCTGCTTTTCTGGACAGGGCAACTTTCTTATCTTTAGCAGGGAAAACTGGCCAAGTCAAATTGTGACTTGAAGCCTTATAATAAATTTTAAAGTGTCAAAGGGCAGTTAAGATGGTACTGAGGGATGAAAGCAAAGTCACGCAAAGCAGAACAATGAGACAGAAGAACTTAGGAAGGAAACCTTGAAATACGGCTTTCTGCTATGAGAATATTGATCAAGAAACGTCCACACATATGAAGACAGCTTTTTGCACAAATGAGCCATACCAATTCACTCGGTCATTTTGGGAGGACATAAGTCATCATTAGTCATAACGATTCTGAAAACTGCTCTCCCACTACCTTATTAAGGCCTGTATTTCCCACCTAAAGGAAGTGTTGGGCTTCACACTGATAGGACTATAAACTTAGCAGAAATTCTTCTCACTATAAAACCCACGCGAGCTATTGAAGAATTCTCCAGGTCATACATTTGTTCTCAGTGACTGAGTGGAAACACTAATTATATTGCAAAATGGCTGTTCCTAAATTATTTTAGCCTTTAAAAAATTCCAAGGCCTTCCTGAACTGGGCTCAGACAGACAAACTGCCCCCACCTCTTCCCTCCTCAGCGAGTGTTCTAGAGGGGGCCAAACGAAGATGCGTGTGATTAGAAACCTAGGCCATCAATGTGCACAAGTTTGAGTGACCGAGTCTGCAGGTGGCAGCTCCGGGTTGTGGTGGACAAGCTTTATGACAAGGATATTAAAGACAGAAACAGACCAAGGCTTCGAACGCGCCCATCCCCACATACGGGGATCGCCTGTCACATCACATCAACCTTGCTTGTCTCAGAAGGAAGACCATTGAAAAGTTAAAAGGGAAAAGAGCTCAGGGATAAAGATGTTTCACCAAAGGGGGTCCCTGAATCTCGATGAGGGGGGATGGGCACCAGGCTAGGTCTCCGCGAGTCCGTGAACCCGTGCAGGTACATACTGCTTAGGAGCTGATTCACAGCTTGACTAAGGCTCCGTGGAGCCCCCAAAAGTTAAATGATGGTGATTCAAGAAGAAAACGCACCAGCGGCACTGTGTCTGGCTTCGGCAGCCTCCCCAGGTGCAGGAGATCAAGCTTTCCAGTTCCAATCCTCCCCCGAGCTCCTTGCTTAGAGTCAAAGATGCCCTCTCTTCTAGGAGCGGATTAACAGGGCAGAGGGAAAACGAGAGAAAGAAATGTAGAGATGCCTCCCGCGGAAAGAGACGCAACTTCCAGACCCGCTCCAGTTCTCCACTTGGGCGGGAAGCTTTGCGCTCCCAGCTGGAAGACGCGTCCCAAGCGCTCGCGGCGCCCTTCCAGCAAGATCCCAGCAACCAGCGCTTCAGGGTGGGGGCGGGGGGACGCTGACTTGCTCCCACCTGCTTGCTCCTATAAGGATCCTAGTTCAGATTAAAGGGATGAAGAGCTAAGGTCGGCTTGTCCAGAAAAGAGCTCACGGCGAGTTCACCACCCCCTATATTAATTCATCGAGTGGCCTCCTCCGCATCAGCCGAGCACCCCGGGGATTCTGATTGTCAGTCACGAACCCCGAAACTGGAAGCAGCCGCTGCCTCTCTCCAGCCACACATCCATACTTCGGAGCGCCGCTTCCAACTTCAGGTTGCACGCCGACCTCAGCACAGGCAGTCGCCCCAGCACCCCAGAGAGCCGGGATGAGGGGAGCTGCACCGAGCTGAGTTAAGTCGGTACCAGCCCGACAGGCAGCGGCTGCCCACGAGACAGCACCTAAATACAGGGTCCAAATCCACCCCCACCCCATCCTCTCGCCCCTCCTTATCCTTTCCAACCCTTCTTACTCGACTAGAGCCGGCATCCAAGTCGGACCGGCGAGTCCGGAACTAGGCACCGATCGCCACACCGGAGCCAGAGGACGCTCACCGTGCCGCCTCCCTGCGGGCGCCCCGAGAGCGGCCCATCACCTCTGCAGCCTCGCCAGAAGAAGGAAAGTTCCCACGTCTCTACCAAGAGAAGCCCGAAGCCCCTGCGGGAGAAACCCGAAGCTGCTGCTGGAGAAGCAGCGTCTGCGGAGAGGCGGCTGAGGCTGGACTCCCGATGTTCGCCCGAAGCCGCGCGCGCAGTCTGTGCGCCCCGTCCAGGGCGGCGCGCAGCTAGCAGTGCGGGGCCGAGCACAGCTAGCGCGCTGGTCAGGAGGGGCCGGGCCGCCGCGGAACGCGCTGATTGGCCCGGCCGACCGGCTGCTCCTGCCCCTGCCTGGCCCCGCGGTCCACGTGGGCCGGCCCTCTCCCCGCCCCGCACCCCTGCTCCGCCGGCGCGCCCCACCTGCCGGCCTCCGGGAGCCTCTCCCGAGCGCCTCGCTGTGGCCACCACTCCGCAGGTGCTGAGCAAAAGGTAGTCTTCCTGAATACCTGAGAGTCGCGTTGAGCTCCGCATAAACGCCTAAAATCTCTAAAAGGGATTTAGGGTTCGGCTGTCAATTGAAACCATTCCCCACGCAGGACCCAAAGCAGTTTGCAAGGAGGATTTCTTAGCCACCCTGTGCTGTAGCACATTCATGAACTAATCTGGCTTCGCGTGTAATGTGCTTGTAAAAAAGAGGAGAAAACCCGGCCCACGTATCAATACCTGAATACTTTTATTTTTAAATGTATAAAATACAGCTAAGACTTCTGTGACTCCCTCCTCTAGCTCCATCCCCAGTCATGCCCTCCACTCTTCCGCAAGTGAAGTAACTGATAATCAGTGACACTCAGTGGTATTCATTTTAGTGGGATTACTTCATCTGATCTCCATTTTATAGATGAGAAAATGGAAGCACAGAGAAGTTAAATCGTTTACTGAAGATTACACAGGTAACTAGTAAATCCGTGCTCTTTAGTATTCAAAGCATGGCTCCGTAGAGCCGTCCCTTGAGAACACTTTAGAACTGCAGACTTTCAGGCCCCACCCAAGAACCAGAATCTTCATTTCAACAAGATCCCCAAGTGGCTGGTACATGCATAAAGTTAGAAAGCGTTGCTCCGTACCACTATGCTGCTCACTATCATTGGCTTGGCTTATCATCTTCTGGTCCTTTTACTCTGCATTGACATACAATTATGTGCCATCCTGCCCCCGCTGCACTCCAAAGTATATTCGCCCTTCTCTTAGTCTACCCCTTAAACTAACGTATGGCAGGCTTTCTGCTTCTGTTCCCCGTACCACACATACCGTACACATAGCACATTTTATTTGTTAAACAGTTTCAATCTCTTACTCTCTTATTATTAAAATGAGGGTTCTACATTCAAAGGCAATCTGTTATCAAGATGTCACCAGTTTAAGAGAATTCAAGGTTTGGAGATAGAGGCTTGATCTTTGAGATTTCCTTTAAAGACTAGCATTGAAATTCTGTGACGGTTAAGGGGAGATCCAAGCAACACCTGCAACAGCGTGCCAGGAGTCTCCAGAGCTCTTTCTCAACAACATTCATTCATTCATTCACTCAGCAAAACTGAGGGCCTACTCTGTGTCAGGCACTGTAACAAGTGCTGGTACATACAGAAGGAAACACAACAGTGAAAGTTCCTGAGTTCATGGAACTTACCTTCTAGTAGGGAGAGATGGGCAATTAACATGACAAGTAAGTGAATTACAGAGTTTGGTAGAAGGTGGTCAGTGTTAGAGAGAGAAAGAAAGTAAGAGAAAAGAAGTTGAGTACTGGGGAGATGGTGGTTTTAGGAATAGTAGTCAGGCTAGTTCCCACCGAGAAGGTAGTATCTGAACCAGGACTTGGAAGAAGTGAGGGAGCAAGTCATTTAGAAGAACAAGTCCACATTCGTTCATTTACCAAATATTTGTTACTTCCATACTGTGTGACAAACATGGTTCTGGCAAAGATCTGTGTGTTTACTTAAGCCCTTTTTTTCATATCTGCAATTTTCCTGCACTGGGGGTTTCTTGTCCTGGCGTGGAAAAACAAAAACATAAGCAACTGTGTTTGGCTCAACCTAATACCATGTTCTTCCATCCTGGATGTTCAGTATTGTTAGGGATTCCACTTTGTCTCCTTAAAATTTTTTGGTTTAAGTCTTAACCCCCAGTACCACAGAATGTGACATTATTTGGAGATACGGCCTTTATAGAATTAAATCAAATGAAGTATTTAGAATGAACCTGAATCCAGTATGACTGTGTCCTTATAAAAAGGGGAAATTCGGAGATAGACATGCACACAAGGAAGAACGCCATGTAAAAGTCAGGGCAGAGATGGAGTGATACTTCCACAAGCTAAGGAATGCCAAAGATTGCCAGCAAACCACCTAGGGAGAAGAGAGGCATGGAACAAATTCTTTGCAGCCCTCAGAAGGAACCAACCCTGCCAACACCTTAACCTTGGACTTCTAGCCTCCAGAACTGTAAGACAAGAAATATCTGTTGTTTAAGGCACCTAGTTTGTGGTGTTTGTATGGCAGCCCTAACAAATTCATACAAGCATAAAAGTGTGTTTGTTTCAAAAGCAAGATAGCACAGTTAAGGGACTCATCTTTAAGTTTCCAATGACCTGATGTCTCTTGTGCAGTAGCAAGAAGCCAGAATGATCTGACGAATTGAGATTTACTAACCAAATCATCACAAAAAAAAGGCAAGCTATATTAAAAAAAAAAAAAAAAAAAGCCACTGAGCCCCAATTATCCAATTGTTTCCTCATTCAGCTATTTATCAAGTGCCTGCTGTGAGCCAGGCTCTAGGATATGGTGACAAACAAGGCACATGTGATTTGTGTGTATTCTTGTAGGGGAGGCTGGACAGTAAATAATTCAACAAATATATGAATAAGGTAATTTCAGAGCAGAATAAGTGCTAAAAGAAAACAAAAGAAGGCTAGAGCATTAGAAGGATATGAGGATGGGTTTAATTTAGATTGGCTGCCTAGGGAAGGTCCCTGTGAGGTAGTGACATTTGAGCCAAGACCTAACTGACAAAAAGCCATCCAAGCAAATATCTGGGCAAAAATTGTTCCAGGCAGAGAGAGCAGTTCCTCTTATAAGAAAATATCCCTGTCATTCATTCGGTAACATTCTTTCTCTCTCTCTTTGTGACCCATTTTGCATCCTTTAAGGTTGTATAAAATCAATCCACATCTGTTTCCTAAAAATGGGGTCAAATTTTTTATTTTCTTGTGTAAGAACCTGTGAAGGTCACGCCAGCAGTGTTTTGCACACACCACACATTCACAAAACACCCCTTGACGTGCCTCTGTATTTGTAGGTAGTGACGCCACGTGACTTGGACATTGTGTTTACTTTCCTCATTTGTATAACATCTGGAACACTACTGGCATGTCCTGGTGCTTAATCAATACGTGCTGATGACTGGCTATGCCTGAAAGCAACATTCTGACTCTTCTGGGCCTGTTTATAAAATCCTCTTGTTTCCAGCGAAGCTTTAACATTTTGCAGCACAATTTTGCACTTTGTAATTTTTCTGAGGAGACTCATAAGAATGATAGCTAACTTAATCGGAGGCTTGTGTGTGGCTCACTATGCTAAGTACTTCTTTATAATCTTTATCATCTTTATAATCCATGTAAATATAAGTAAAGATAAATACAAGGCAAATTCTCTTATTATAATCTCTGTGTTACAAATGAGAAAACTGGTGCTCAAAAAAGACTAATATGCCCATGGTTGAAACCACCTTTAAATGGCCGACTTATGCCTTGAAACAGTCTCGCTCACCGTCAGCTCTGTGCTTGAGTGGTTGAACAGTGAAACAAGTGAAGAAAGAAAAGAAAAAGCAAAAAGCATCGGTCTGGGTACACATGGACATACTATGTAGAATCATAGGCACTGAAGACTACAAAATGTGGGAGGATGGGAGCGGGGTGAGGGCTAAAAAATTCCCTGTTGTGTACAGTCTTCACTATTCAAGGGATGGGTACACGACAAGCCCAGACTTCACCACCACGCAACACGTCCATGTAAGAAACCTGCCCTTGTGCCTCCTAAATATATAAAATACATTTAAATGCTTTTTAAAAGCATCTGTCTCTTCCTTTACATTTGCCTTTGAAATTTTCAAAGCAGTGTTTTCTAACTTTTTTTATTTACCCCAGCCTTCTAGCTTTCAAGTACACTTTTCTAGCCGGATATTTGCTTTGTTTTCCCTTGCTTCAAACTAGGAACTGCAGGGACTTTACAAATGAAACGACTGATATATATAATTTTGTTTTGTTTTGTTTTCAGCCTGTCTGTTCTTCAACACCTCTAAGGAAATGTAAGTCAAGCTTCTTAGAGCTCAGCCTACTTTGACAGACATCCTATCTCATACACTGACAGTGCCGCAACACTAAGGGGTTCCGCCCCTTATTCAAATAGTAAAGAATATCACATCCCTTGCCAGACCAAATGCTATACGCAATTTCGCAATGCCAGCTCTGGCCCTCTTTACACAGATACTAATAGATCCTCCTGCCTGAGAGTGAACATCTAAAAATGGCTTCAGCCAGTCTTTGTGAATAACTTTCTATTCTTGTGGCTTCCCCACAGTCCTGGTCAGGGAAAAAGGCCGGAAAACTTGCAACAGTGAAAAGATGTGAGGCTTCTCTCATTGCATCCTGGATTCCTCCACCTTGCTCAGGAAGTGGGTAGCCATTTTAGCCGTTAAATGACTTCCTGCCTTGGATGGCTTGGTCAGACTTGTTTCAGACTTCTGGAACTCAGACAAGGTGTCTGGATATTTGCTTCGGAAGGCTCAGGTGGGTTTCACTATCCTTCTCTTTGCTGACCACAACTGCTTCAATAATTTATGCCCTGGTAAAGATCAGCACTTCAGGGCAAATTAGCATAAGAAGGATTTATGAAACCACAGTGGGAGGGCACTTTTAGAAATCATACAAGAGCTGTTGCACAGAGCAATACAAGCTAGGTTCCAAGCAGGATCAACCCCAGATAGAATCATCAAAGAAATAATGCTCCTTTTGGTACCCTCTCTTCTGTCCATCCCTTCCACTCCAGCATCTCCCAATATGATCATATAGCACTCAGCTGTACAGAAGGCTGGTGATGTCATTCATTAATTCATTTTCATTGATTATTTTGCTAATTTGTTTAAACATTATGTTTGTTAAAGAGATATTTAAACACCCACATTCATAGCAACATTACTTTCTGGATAGAAGCAACCCAAGTGTCCATCAATAGATGAACAGATAAATAAAATGTGATATATACATGCATGCAATGGAATATAATTCAGCCTTTAAAAGGAGGGCTATTCTGACACATGATGCTAAATGGATGAACCCTGGAGACATCATGCTGAGATACGCCATTCACAAAAAAAAAAACAAATACTGTATGATTTCATTTATGTGAGGTACTGAGACCAGTCAAGTTTATAAAGACAGAAAGTGGAATCGTGTGACTCATGCCTATAATCCCAGCACTTCAGGAAGCCAAGGCAGGAGGATCGGTTGAGCCCTGGAGTTCTAAACTAGCCTGGGTAACACAGTGGGACCCCATCTCTACAAAAACAATTTAAAAACTTAGCCAGGCATGACGGTGCTCATCTATAGTTCCAGCTACTTGGGAGCCTGAGGTGGGAGTATTGTTTGAGCCCAGGAGGTCGAGGCTGCAGCGAGTCATGATCATGCTACTGTACTACAGCCTAGGTGACAGTGAGACCTTGTCTCAAAAAAGAAAAAAGAAAGTATAATGGTGGTTGCCAGGGGCTAGAGCCGGGGTGTCCAAACTTTTGGCTTCCCTGGGCCACATTGGAAGAAGAAGAATTGTCTTGGGCCACCCATAAAATACACTAACACTAATGATAGCTGATGGGCTTTGAAAAAAAATCACAAAAAAAATCTCATAATGTTTTAAGAAAGTTAACAAATTTTTGTTGGGCCACATTCAAAGCCATCCCGGGCCACATGCGGCCTGCAGGCCACGGGTTGGATGAGTTTGGATTAGAGGAAGGGAAGAATGGAAAGTTAGTGTTTAATATATGTAGTTTTCATTTTGCAAGATGAAGAGTTCAGGGATGGATGGAGTGATGGTAGCCCAATAGTTTGAATGTACTTAATGCCACTGAACTGTACACTTAAAAATCATTAAGCTGGTACATTTTATTACTAAGTGCATTCACCATAATTTAAAATAACTTTAAAAAACTAATGGAAGTTCTTGTAAATGTCTAAATTATCAAATTTGTAAAGCTGAAAATGGGAGATGTGATTCAATTTGTATCACAAATTACCAAACTTAGACTAAACATATTTTGGTCAAAAAAATTTTTTTAATTTTGTTTATGTGTTCTAGATATTGTATGAGGTACTTGAGATGCAGCTGTAAAAGAAAAATCCATAATCCTAGACCTCAAAGAACTTACAAATATATACCACAATAACTTGGATGAGACTCTTTATCCAGTTCATACCTTCTTCCTCCAACAAATATTTGATGAGTGTCTACTACGTGCCAGACTCTCTGCTACCTACGAGCCCACATTAGTGAACAAGGTAGATACAGATTACACTCTCACAGGACTGCCAGTCTAGCAAGGAAAAAAGATAATAAACAAAAAATTACTGTTTCCCTAGGCCAGAGTGTGGTGGCTCACGCCTGTAATCCCAGCACTATGGGAGACTGAGGCGGGCAGATCACTTGAGGTCAGGAGTTTGAGACCAGCCTGGCCAACGCGATGAAAACCCGTCTCTACTTTAAAAATACAAAAATTCACCAGGCGTGGTGGTGTGTGCCTGTAGTCCCAATTACTCGAGAGGATGAGGAAGGAGATCGCTTGAACCCAGGAAGCAGACATTGCAATGAGTCAAGATTGAGTCACTGCATTCCAGCCTGGGCAACAGAGCGAGACTCCACCTCAAGAAGAAAAAAAAAAAAAAAAAGGAATAAATTATTGTTTCTCTAACCCCTATCTGCTCCATCATAATTTACTGGTTCCCTGTACCTTCACCTTCTAGACCCTAACAGGTGACTGTATCAAATCTGCTAATGATTTCCAGATATAAATAAAATTTCTAACCATCATCCCTCCCACACTTGTAGCACGTCTATGTGGTAACACAAGAAACAATATATTAACCCAGTATTCTCCAAAATACGGTTTTTATTCCACAGATGGGTTGCAAAATCACTTCACCTGAAATGCAAAGAATTTTTTAATAGTTTTAATTGTTTTAATGTACATTAGGAAAAATTTTTTTTTTTTTTTTTTTTTTTTTTTGAGAGAGAGTCTCGCACTGTCGCCCAGGCTGGAGTGCAGTGGCCGGATCTCAGCTCACTGCAAGCTCCGCCTCCCGGGTTTGCGCCATTCTCCTGCCTCAGCCTCCCGAGTAGCTGGGACTACAGGCGCCCGCCACCTTGCCCGGCTATTTTTTTTGTATTTTTTAGTAGAGACGGGGTTTCACTGTGGTCTCGATCTCCTGACCTCGTGATCCGCCCGTCTCGGCCTCCCAAAGTGCTGGGATTACAGGCTTGATCCACCGCGCCTGGCCTAGGAAAAAATTAAATGAGAATATCAAACCTGTGGTTTCATGGAATGAGGCTAAATTCAAAGGTGATTCCAATTAAAGAAAAATATTGGGACAATGATTTAAGCAAATGGCAAAATTGGAAAGGTGGGGCACAACACAATCAGAAGGGGGCTGAGATTTATGAAAATAGGTGTGACTCCATTGGCAGAAATGGCCAATGAGAATGCTATTCTAAAGAAACACAGGATTTGTAGTGCCTTCATATTCCACCGTGGGCCTAGCTTGACTCCATCCTTAATGTTCTCTTCTCTCTCTAGCTCTGCAAACCTAAGGGGCAGCCACTCTGCCTCACACTGAATGATGATGTATACTGAGAATTTCTTCCTTCCCCGTTCACCAACTCAGCTTCCCCTGAAACGACTCAATCTAGTGAGGATGGTGGCAAAGGTGGGCTAACAGTTAAATATCTTTGGAACTTGGGTTCTGAGCATGCTGAGTTTGTATCTTGCAAGTTGATATTGTGACAAAATAAAGGTGGGAAGAAAAACCATGCTGCTGGTCATTACCTGTCCTATCTACTCCCTTAGAATTCTAGTGCAAAGTTTTGGAGAAAACAGAAAAGTAAGCATTGGATTCTATTCCAGCTTTTTTTTTTTTTTTTTTTTTCTATTTATCGTATTCTAACACACGGAAAAAAAGCACATGCCATTTGACTTTTATTTTTGGACTTGAGTTTTTTGCCTCTACCTTGGAACAACATTATTTAGTAAAAGGTCATGAATGTTAAAGTAGGACTTAAGAGGCTTCACTTGGACATCTGACATTTGGAATACTCTCAATTAGGGACTTTCTCGCCAGGGAAGCTAAATCTATCCATAGACCTCAAATCCCATGGATTTCAATCTGGATGCAGTACTAGACATTTGCCTGCCTGCCAAGCATCTCCCGAGAAAGCCTCCTAGCCAAAACCCTTGGTTGCAGGTGACAGAAACCCAACACAACTGGCATAGGCAAAAAGGGACAGCTATCTGCTCACATAACTGAGAAGTTCCAGAAGTGTAATTGGATATTAGTATTCAGGGAAGGAACATATGTGTATGTATACCTTCCCCCATCTCTTGGCTTTTTTTTTTTTTCTTTTTTTTATAGTTGGCCTCATTCTCTTACAAAGAAGAGGCTACATCCAAAAAGCAGGAGAAATGTTATTCAATAATCCCAAGCTATTCCCTTCCAGCCATGTGACCCTAAAGGCAACAAGAATTCTCCTCTGACTTCCGCTTTTTAAAAATCTAGCCCAGCTTTTTTCACAAGTCCATGTCCATGCCCAGGTTGGGCAAGGGGGAGTGAATGGCAGCCCCACTATCATTACATGGTTAGAAATTCCTAGAAAAGAAGGAATGTTGGACAATGCTCACTAATGTCCATTGTGGGAATCTGCCCTACCCACTGCCCTGACTAAACAATTAACCATGTTCAGTATTAACCAACCCACGTGGCAACAGCTAAATAAATTAGGTTTGAGGCCCTAAGCCAAGTACAGTTCACCTATCCAATGCCTCTGATTTGTGTGGCCTGACTGGAAAAGTGGCATGGGCCAAACAGACTTTTCTTCCTGGAATTTGAATATGGGGGCCCTAGAGACTGAGCCATTTGGTTGGGGCAGTTGAACCAAATGTCATAATAAAATAGAAGACATGATAGACAATTATGGACAATGTGCAATTGAAGATATGAAGAAGCCAGTCTACAGAGTTGGAGATCTGAGACCACAGCAACTCTAAAAGAGATATTCAGGAAGTAACTGACTCAATTTACTGGGAGCTTCGGTGCTTGAAAATTTTGTGTTTGAGTAGAATATCTAGGTAAGAAAAGGCTAACATATTTAGTGATTTTACCAACATTGTCTTATTTTCTCTCTGTAGTAACTCCATTAGAAGGTATTTATTTTCTCCATTTTTACCAATGAATAAACTGAGGCTCAGAGAACATACTGGATGTTTCTTAAGGTGACTTTTTTCAAGCTAGAAAGTCTCTAAGTCAAGAATGCTTTTCCCCTACTACAAGTTGCCTCAGAACCTTGAGTGGTAGGGACATGGATTTCAAAATCATCTGCTTAGATGGTTTGAAGCCACAGAAGGGAATGAGGCTGCCAAGTGAAAGTACACAGTTAGAGAATTACTGTGATAGCCTCATCTATTGGGCACTCATTCTGTGCAAGGTTCTACACATTATATACTAGTAATGACTAATTGTATGTGTTGAGTTAACTGGGCCACAGCATGCCCAGATATCTGGTTAAACATGATGTCTGGGTATTTCTGTGAAGGTATTTCTGAAAGAGATTGATATCTGAATAGGTAAACTAAGTAGAAAACAGATGGCCGTCCCCAACATGAGAGGGCATTACCCAATTCACTGAGGCCCTGAATAGAACAAAAAGGCAGAAGAAGTTTGAATTCACTTTCTGACTGACTGTTTGAGCTGGGACATCGATATTCTACTGCCTTCAGCACTCCTGGTTCTCAGGTTTTTAGATTTGGATTGGAATCTACACCATCAGCTATGGAGCTCTCAGGCTTTTGAGCTACACGCCTGGCTTTCCTAAGTCTCCAGCTTGCAGATCATGGAGTCTCAGCTTCTGTAATTGCATGAGCCAATTACCTTACAACAAATCTCATGTTTGTTATATATATAAATAATGTATAT
>NW_012100432.1:1195445-1228673 GCF_000951045.1 Mandrillus leucophaeus
GCTATACTCATAATTTATATATATAATTTATATTCATATTTAATTCTATGTGTGTATATATATCCTATGGGTTCTGTTTCTCTGAAGAACGCTGACTACTGTAGTATTCTATCAACAGAAGCAAGATTGAGGTAGAGTTTACAGAGGTTCACAGTGACCATGCTTCTAGGTGTCATGAGATGGAAGGAACCTCAAGTACTTTGTGTTCTAGGATTTGGTCATTTTCCTGCCATGCTCACGTTCCATTACCCTCATAATGTGCCCGGTCTAAAAAATTCAATCTGCCTTAGTCATTTGCATCTCTAAACAAACCTTGCAAATTAATACAAGTCTAAAAGACCAGGCTGAAGAGAACAAGATGGGACCTGGAGAATATCAAAAAGTGGGTATCAGCTGGGCGCCAAAGCTCATGCCTGTATTCTCAACACTTTGGTAGGCCAAGGCAAGAGGATCGCTTGAGGCCAGCAATTCAAGACCAGCCTGGGAAAAATAATGAGACCCTGTCTTTACAAGAAATTTAAAAATTAGCCGGGCGTCATGGCAGGCACCTGTAGTTCCAGCTACTCAGGAGGCTAAAGCAGGAAGATAACTTTAGCCCAGGAGTTTGAGGCTGCTGTGAGCTAAGACTGGGCAACTGTAGTCTATCCTGGGTGACAGAACAAGACCTTATCTCTTTAAAAAAAAAAAAAAAGTGGGTATCAGGTTGAATATGGCGACACCCCAAGGCGACACTTCCACCCAGTCTTGATAAACGAGGTTCCAAATTGAGTTAATTTTGCCCCTAGAGAATTCAAAACATTCTAACACTTTCATAAGATTCTTAACAAAAACAAAACTGTAAAGTGTGATTCATTATGTCAGCACTTTATTTTTTAAGGTTATTAGCACACACTGACATACATTTTAAATAATAAATAAATGCACTGAGATGATTTTTTAAATATTCCATTGTGCTTCCTTTTACTCCACGACCCTTCTTTCCTTCTTGCACTCAACAAATTGCAGCAACAAGACAGTATGCTTACAGCCCTAGGGAAAAAAATACCAAAGCAAAACTCTGAGAACAAAGAGACAAAGCCATGGCTTATGAGTTTCAAAATAGGCTGCTGAAACCCACACCAGAGATAATAGTTTTGAAAGGTTTTCTGAGCCCCGGAAGCCAGGCTTTTGAATATCAAAAAGCCACGGCATACCTTGAACAATAGATTGGGGAAAATAGCCTCCCCTCTAGCTTTAGGCTAGGTACAGACTCCATGGGCTGAGTGCAAGAGAAGACGGTTTGAAGAGAACAAAGTCAGATGAGGGTGAGCATTACCTGGAGAGACCACTGTGGACAAATCTCCCTTAGCCTTCAGCCCTTGTTCGTGAGACCAACAACTGACGTCTGTCCTAGGAGGAAATGCTCAGGGTTCTCAACGTCAGCACTATTGACATTTTGGCCAGATAATTCTTTACTGTGGGAGGTGCACTGTAGGGTGTTTAGCAGTATCCCTGGTCTCTTCCCACAAGACACCAATAGCATTTCACAGTTGTGACAACCAAAAATAGCTCCACATTGCCAAACATTTGCTGGGGGTGGGGATGGGGCTCAAAATTAGCACCAG
This sequence comes from Mandrillus leucophaeus, assembly GCF_000951045.1. Lineage (NCBI taxonomy): Eukaryota > Metazoa > Chordata > Mammalia > Primates > Cercopithecidae > Mandrillus > Mandrillus leucophaeus. The sequence continues at coordinate 1,197,050 of NW_012100432.1, forward strand.
TTGGGAATCAATGAGGCACAGATATATATTACACACACATACATGTGTATGTTTCTAATAAAAAAGTTATATGTGCTTTATACAAAAAAATTCAAAAATACAGAAAATTCCACTAAAAATAAAAAGTCAACGATGCTTCATCCACTCAGAGCTTATCATTAGTGTTTTATCTATTTCCAATTTTTCCTATATATTTTATTTCAACAAAACCAAAAGTTGGGGTTATATAATAAAATACTGTTTCGCAGTCTGCAATTTTTTGCAGATTACACGTTATGAAACCTCACAGAGGTATAGTTTTCCTTACTATAGCCATAACATAATCTATTTTGCCAATCTGTTATTGCTGGATATTTAGAGATTAGTCCCAATACTGCACCATCATTGGTAATGTTTTGATGAATATCTTCATATATTTCTTTGATTGTTTTGTTAGGAAAAATTTCTAAGGAATGTTCTTAGAGAAAAGCTAGCTGATATGTTGGGGTTTGTATCTGTAATATTTACTATCTCAGTGGTATAAGGCATAGTTTTCTGACTTAACATACACATTTTATTTCTCTAGTGCTTTTAACTTTCCACAGTACTTTCCACCTTACCAAGCACACAGGGAAGCTACCAATTGTTCCCATTTTACTGATGAGAAAACTGATGTCATAGAAGTTAAACAACTTGCCTATGGCAACATAATTATTTTACAAGAATTCTAAAACTCAACTCGCTTGAGTCCTGGGCTTTTTGCTATTAGTGCTTACTTTGGCAGCATGTATACCACCAAAATTGACATAATCCAGAGAAAGAAGATTAGTATAGTATGCCCCGTACTCACAAATGACATGCAAATTTGTGAGCACTGTGGTGTTAAGAACATTTTAAATTATGAGTCCTATTTCTAAGTATAATTTTCTATAAATTTCAGAGGTCCCAAAATGTAATCAAAGCTATGGACCTCAGATGGGTGAATCTACCAGTTCCCATGAAAAATTCCACAACCAATCTTGTCTCCAAATGCTGATTTGGAGGGTTAATATCTAAAGTGCTAATTCCAACATCTGCTTCTTTCTTATCCCTAAAGCCAAATTAAGTTGGCACAGTCTGTTTTTACTTCCAGCTTCCCTCTAATACAGATTTATTACCAATTAATTTCTTATCGAGGAAAAACAATCCCATCATAAGTATTTTAGATAATGACATCTAAGTATTTTATATTGCTTTAAGTCTGAACAGTTAGAATAGAGTGCATCCAATGTTCATTACCTCTTAATGCTTGCATTCTTTTATCATGTTTTGATTCACCAAAATAAAAAAAAAGAAAAAGAAAATGCTACCCCCTGCTTTGACTCTTTTTAGGTTTAATGAGATTAAATAAATTCTGGGGAGGGGAGAGAAGAATACAGCTTACTAATATTTTAAGTGGTTTATGGAAATACTCCTACCACGGGCACAATTTTAAACCAAAGCCAACTTCTGCAGTGCTATTGAAGGTTAATGAATGCCTTAATAACACGCAGAGGAAAATGTGATGAGTTGATTAGATACAGAAATATTCTAGACCTCTGAAATACAGTTAGAAAAACAACTCAATTGTACTCAGAGACAGAACTCATGACAAAGAATTATCTTAACTTCCTAGTGATCCATTTCACCACCCATTAATAGTAAATGATCTTCTTGGCAGTGTATGTTGAGGTAATTGACACTGATTTGAGATTTAGACTTTAAAGCTCCAGGTAAATCTTGAACCAATTCCTCTCAGTTATAATAAAACTTGGAAAATTTAGAACATCATATAACTTTTCTATTTCCTAGAACCTAGTTGTTGCCAATCCTTCTTTCAGTTAATTAAAATTCTTTTGCAGGGATATACTTTTTAAAAATGAATTATTTGACATATTCTTCTGGAAATCTTATTTTTCTTTTCCCAGTTGCCTATGTAGTCTTTGGAATGGTTCTGTATGTATATCTCTTTGTGTGTGTGTGTGTGTGTGTGTGTGTGTGTAAGATTGTTACTTTCAAATAGACTTGCTTTCTAATCATATTACATAAAGATGAAATAAACAGTGTTTTTTAGAGTTTGGCAAATTCCAATAGGGTTGCTATTTGATCCTTGGAGTCTTGAGCAATAGGATACAGGAGATATCACACTGCTTGGACAAAGAAGGCAAATATCAGATAACAGAGGCCATCTGAACACATAGGCAGTTAGGGAGCTCTCAAAGAATTTGAAGGACAAGTAGATAGAAAAAAAAAACATGCAGAACAACAGTAAAAAGTTATTTTTAAAAAAACTGATAGATAGGCCAGGCATGACAGCTCATGCCTGTAATCCCAGTACTTTGGGAGGCTGAGGTGGGCGGATCACTTGAGGTCAGGAGTTCTAGACCACGCTGGCCAACAGCTGAACTCAGCTCTACTAAAAAAAAGAAAAAATACCAAAAATTAGCTGGGCGTGGTGGTGTGTGCCTGTAGTCCCAGCTACTCAGGAGGCTGAGGCAAGAGAATCGCTCGAACCCGGAAGACCGAGGCTGCAGTGAGCCAAGACTGCTCCGCTGCACCCCAGCCTGGGTGAAAGAAAGAGTGAGACTCCATCTCAAAAAAAAGATACATTCTCCAACACTGATGAGTCTTGAAAACATTTTGCTCAATGAAATAAACCAATCACAAAAGACTACATATTGTGTGATTTCATTTCTATGAAATGTCCAGAATAAGCAAATCTACAGAGAGAGGAAAGACACTAATAGCCAGGGGATGGGGAAAGGAGAAATGGAGAGTGATTGCTTATTATGGTTTCTTAATATACATAGGGTTTCTTTTTGGGGTGAAGACAATTTTCTAAAATTAAGTAGGGATGATGGCTGCACAACTCTGTCAATATACTGAAGCCACTGAACTGTACACTTTAAAGGGGGTGAATTTTATGGTACGTGAATTATATCTCAATAAAGCTGTTTTTTTTAAAAAAAAAAAAAAAAAAGGCAGAGACAGAATTAAAGAGTTAAAATAAAAGAACCAAGAGCCTGAGATGGACAGAGGATTCCATCATTAGAAGAAGCTTTTTTCCTCACTGGTTCAAGTTGGCTAATGAGGTTTCCAGACAACTTTGAGGTGACTAATTGGAAATTTTTTCAAAAGCAAGTTAAAATCAACATTGGGCTTGTGCCAGCCAGATTCAGCAAATATTGTCCAGGCACCTACTATGCACTAGCTGCCTAAAATATAAAGAGATCGTGGCCCTTTTGGAGTGACAAGCTTTTAACTAAAAAGTAAAATATTTTCGACTCGGCACAGTGGCTCATACCTGTAATCCCAGCACTTTGGGAGGCCAAGGTGGGAGGATCAGTCAAGCCCAGGAGTTTGAGACCAGCCTGGGCAATATAATGAGATCTCGTCTCTAGAAAAAAATTTAAAATTATGCATAGAGGGAGAATCACTCAAGTCTAGGAGGTCAAGGCTGCAGTGAGCTGTGATCATGCCAGTGAGCTCCAGCCTGTGCAACAGAGTGAGAATCTGTCTCAGAAAAAAAAAAAAAAAACTAGAATATTTTTTGAAAAAAAGGAAGTACACATACTGAGTTTTTCAAGTGATAAAATTATGGGTATTTTCTTTTTTCCAGTAGTCTACAATATAATGACTTTTGTATTATAAAGAAATGGAAATACATTTTTAAAGGAAAAAGTATTACTGTGTGATCTAATAAATGCTCTATGAAAGCACACAGGAAGGAGAAAGAAGTTGGGCCTGAGGAAGGAAGGTCAGAGAAAGCTTGACAGGCAATTATTTGACATTAACCCCAAGAGATGGGAATCACAGGCTTGAAAAGGACTGAGGATGTTCCTCCGCCCTTCAAGCCCCCACCGCGGCCCCAGCCCCTCTCCGGGGAACTAAGAGGCTGCATGCTCAGGTCCAGGGAAATGTCCCCCCTTCTCTGTGGCCTCCACCCATGATCAGCGCCTCCCTTTTGCTTCAGTAAGGGCAGGAAGACTGGTAACAAATAAAAAGTCATTAGGAAGGAATTCACTTCCGGGTTTGGCCCAGTGGGTACCACTTCAGACTCTTATTGTTGCCAAAGCACATAATATGGCAAGACAATTGCTCTATCACTGCAGAAGTTAGTGTTGGGGGCGTTACTATTAATGCCCACACAGCATGTGGCCAACAGATAGAGAAAAGCCTCTATCAGTTCAGTTACTCTGAGGAGAGAGGGTCACCTTTCCAAAGCTGATGCAGAGTTCATTTTTCACTGTGAGCTATGTTCATCACCGCAGTTCTGATCCCATCCTCCTTTGCAGTTCTTGTAGTTATCCCAGCCTTCTCTGATGGAACGAAAGAAGATGGTAAAAACTACACTGGCTCAAACCCATGGGCCACCCCCTCATACATTCTAAGTATGTCACAGCGAGGAAGACTAGTATGATAAAATAGCACAGGTTTTGGAGTTAGGCATCGGGATTTGAACCCTGGCTCAATTGACTCAGCAGCTAATTGGCTTTGGGAAAGTTATTCCACCTCTCTGGTGCTTCCTGTCTTCCTCTATAAAGTGGGAATAGTATTCAAACTTCCCTCATAGGGTAGTTGAAAAATATACATACAATCACCTGGCACCAGAGGTACTGAACAAATTTGAAGTCACTTTTATCAGTTTTGGGTTTTTTTTTTTTCTTTTGTGTGTGTGTGTGTGTGAGAGAGAGAGAGACAGAGAGAGAGAAATGGAGTCTCGCTCTGTCACCAGGCTGAAGTATAGTGGCACAATCTTGGCTCACTGCAACCTCCACCTCCTCGGCTCAAGCAGTTTTCCTGCCTCAGCCTCTCGAGTAGTTGGGACTATAGTTGCGTGCCACCACACCCAGCTAATTTTTGTATTTTTAGTAGAGATGGGTTTTCACCATGTTGGCCAGAATGTTCTCGATCTCTTGACCTCATGATCCACCCGCCTCAACCTCCCAAAGTGCTGGGATTACAGGTGTGAGCCATTGTGCCTGGCCTTATTAGCTTTTCTAATGAGAGACTTCCTATAGCAATGTCTATAAAAGTTTAACAACATTACCTATGAATTCTATCACTTTTCTTCCTTAATTTATTTAGCTAATGAACATACATTTGTGTACATATAAATATATACAACATACATATATATATTAGTCCATTCTCACACTGCTATAAAGAACTACCTGAGACTGGGTAATTCATAAAGAAAAGGGGTTTACTTAACTCACAGTTTTGTAAGCTGTAAAGGAAGCATGGCTGGAAGACCTCAGGAAACTTAAAATCATAGTGAAAGATGAAGGGGAAGCCAGTACTTCTTACCATGGCAGAGGAGGAAAGGGAGAGTGTGCGAAGGGGAGGTGCTATACACTTGTAAACAACCAGATCTAGTGAGAACTCACTTACTATCATGAGGACAGCAAGGGGTAAATCTGCCCTCATGATTTAGACACCTTCCATCAGGTCCCTCCCCCAACGTTGGGAATTACAACAGAACATGAGATTCGGGTGAGGACATAGAGCCAAACCATATCAATATACATATCTATATCTATATGTTATCTCATTTATTAGAATTGTCTTGGTTGCAAATAACAGAAATTCAGTGTTACTGGTTTAGAGACTCTCCCAAAAATAAGAGAATATTTATTGATTCACATATATGAAAACTCAGGACAGGTTAGTTTCAAGCACAGCCACATCCTGTTACCCAAATAATACCATCATAAACTGGTCTCTCTTCAGGTTTTAATCTTTGTTTTTCTGTGTGGTTAAAATGAGTTAACATACATAACATGCTTAGAATAGTGCTTAGCTCATAATAAGCACTATATAAATATTTGCTACTATTATTTCATTTAATCCTCCCCACCATCCTATGAAGCATGTACTGTTATTATTCTGTTTTTACAGATACAGAAACTGAGGTGGTATAGCTATTCAATAATGGAGCTGGGTCAGGCAGCCTGATTCAGAAGGCTTTTCTTGACCAATTCTCCAACCCTCCTCATTGGGCTAGAAAGGAAGGTTGAGCCTTGATTGGAAAGGGCTAGGAAACACAACCCCTAAAGGACAGATTCTTTAAAAAGAAAGCATTTGAGCAAGAAAGCCTGGGCCCTTTGCTCCCGGAAGGGTACCATCCTCTCAAATCTTTTTCTTTTTTTTTTTTCTTGAGACGGAGTCTCACTCTGTCGCCCAGGCTGGAGTGCAGTGGCCGGATCTCGGCTCACTGCAAGCTCCGCCTCCCGGGTTTACGCCATTCTCCCGCCTCAGCCTCCCGAGTAGCTGGGACTACAGGCGCCCGCCACCTCTCCCGGCTAGTTTTTTGTATTTTTTAGTAGAGAGGGGGTTTCACCGTGTTAGCCAGGATGGTCTTGATCTCCTGACCTCGTGATCCACCCATCTCGGCCTCCCAAAGTGCTGGGATTACAGGCTTGAGCCACCGGCCCGGCCAAATTGGTTATTCTTTGTTGACAACTCCATCTCCCAACTCTAATCTATCTTCTGCTCTTGCCTGTACTTCTGCTTGGCTCTGTGTCCTCTGGAGCTGATGGATTGAACCTCTAGATTCCCTTACCCCTGGTTTCTAATTGGGTTTGGCCAATGAGGTGTCTTCTTTTGTGGCTTCAGGCCCACAGGTGGTGATAGCTTCCCATGATTTCTAACCCCTGGGGGCTTCGCCGCCTCTTCCTGGTTTTCTTCACTCAAGTCATACCTTTGCAAAGAGCCCCTTTGCATCATTCTCTTCCACTAAAATCTTGGAGTTTGCCCCAGCTTCCAGGCCTACATCATGGTTGTTGTGGGCCCTTGGCACTCCTACTTACATGACCTCCTTCCTCTATAAAAAAACTATTGAAAACAAAAAATTTAAAAAAGAACTTTTTAAAGCCATTGAAAATTATATTTTATGATTGTGTTGATATAAAGGCATGTCATCCAGACTGGATTATAATCATTTTTTTTTCCAATTTCAAAAGAAATTAAAATACTCCATGGGCCCTAGTCACTGTGCCTACTGTGCCTAATGGAGAAGTGGGTCCCAGTTATTTTCTACGAAGGCCACTCTAATGGATGCATCCTCTTCTACCCATAGGCCTAACTGACAGAAAATGAACAGGAGCTCCCTGGAAGGTGGGCTACTATCAAGTTAAAATCATGATCCTTGGATCAAATTTCCCAAACAGCCTGTTTCCATTACAGTGAGCTCAGCATCCTTGTCCCTAAGTATATCCTATTTCCAAGTCACAGCTATGATGACAAGATAACAGAAAAAAATGGTGTATCTACTGTTGAATTAATGCCTAATTCATTTACTACTCACCACATTCCAGTGACGGGAGGCACAACAATCACATAGTTCATTAATCATTCTCCATTTCCTCTATGTTAATCTATCACTCTATACCTGGGAAGGAGAGAACATTTTCCTTATGTTCTCTGCTCAGAAAGATCCTTTAAAAAAAAAAAAAAATCACCTTTTTCCTCCCAGTTGGAATTTGTTTTGTTTTCAAACGAGATCTGAGAAGTTTTTGAATGATGAATACTGCCTTTAATTGGCAATTTGTTAAGTATCGATGATACTGATTATATTTAAGATTCTATTTGTTCACCCGGCCCCCAGTCTGTGGCCGTCTCATAGACCAGGCAGAAAATAATAGAAAATATAAAATTACACTGGGAAGAAGACAAAGCTAGACAGCAGAAGTACTTTTAAATCTAAAACCAGCAGTTATTGATTTTCTGTTGGAGGTAAACACCTCATACTCTACCCAAATGTGGGACTGATGCTACTTCAGATTCTTTCTTTGCCTTTTTAAAAACTTCATTTCTAATTGCAAGTTAATGCTGAATTTAAATCTCTAAGCCCCTGGATTTTTCTGCACTTCTTCCCAGTTGGTTCTCTGATTGACTGGAGGAATGAGGAGGTTCTGCAAAGGACAAGGGAAGCTGAGAGTTTGCCCCTCAGCACCCTAAATATCAACCATAAAACTAATGAACTGTGGCAACTGAATTGTCTAAGTTCATTCCAAATTATGTCTTGGTAAAGTTCATCTTTGTTTTCAATTATCATCCTGGAATCATAAATGTCGAATCCAGGGTGCAGCTTCTCAGCTCTTTGAGTCTTGTTTGCATTCTTCTTACTGTTAAGCCTATGCAGTGGGTATGTTGTGGCCCACTGCACTGGATACCCAGGGCAATGGGTACAAGTCCTCTTCTTAAAAATGTCAACCTCTTTTTAAAGGAACAAATCTGAAAGAGTCTCTGAAAAAAATTGCCGTGATTCAATGAATCTGCATTTTTGACATGTCGCTAAGGATCGTGTTTTTAAGTATATCCTCTTTAACTATTCATAACGCAGTTACAAATCTTATTTTAAATCTTTTTCTTCATTCTCTTATGACTACATAACATTTACCCTGACAAGTTTATAAAGAATATTGAGGTTGATACTTGCTGGTCTTAGTAGAAATTAATCAAAATCCATCTGTTCCCTTCTCAGCCTGGACATTTTCATTACAACTAAACCAGGGATTATAGGATTCTTATATCTTCTTTTTTTCCCTACACAGTTCAGTTGATTTAGAAACAATGATTAAAGCTGCTTACTTTAAGGAAGATTGTTTCCAATCTTCACTTCTTGCAAGGCAGAGAAAGATGAAAGCGTCTTGATCCTAAAATATTTATATCTAAGACTGGAAATCTGTATCAGAGGCATGATGAATGATTGCAACCAAAGACTTTTTTATTTTAAAGTCATATTTCTTATCTTTACACTTTCACTTTCCTTACAAGTTTGAGGAAATAAACGCCAAATTCATTCACTGCCCCCCACCTCAAGTAGATAGATTTTCTACCTTTATTTAATTCTAAGTCCAGTGTGACATAATAAAGAGACATGCAGAGAAAGATTACCTTTCTGACACTATTTATAGGGATAAATATCAGTTATCCTTATGTGGCCTTAGAATGACTGCTTTCAAAGGAATGGAGAACACAAATTAGAGGGAATGAATGTAAGCCTCCCACAAGGGGATACCTTGATCTGGGATTGAAGAAATCTTAAGAATTAGAAGTGATTACTAGAGAGTAATTCTAGGTTTACCCAGCCTCAGACAGGTGCTCTAATTAACTATTCTCATTCTTCTTTTTTTCTATCTAGTTTTCATGCTTTTTTCCCTCTCATGCCCTTATAATTGACGTAAAATGCTTGGATGAGCATTGACAAATGTATACACCCATGCAACCATCACCCTGAATGTTCAGGATCTGGAACATTCCGTACTCAATTTTGGGGGAGCTGTTTTTAAAAATGAGTATTATTATAGTCCTCTGCTAGTAGGAACGAACTCCTCTTTAAATGCCAGATAAAAAGTAAAATAAAACCGAAGGACTGTGAGTTGGTCCCCTACGGAGCCAAATGCTGTTTGAAACCAGTCCGTGTCGAGGGCCTTTTAACAACATAACAAAAAGAGGAACTGATCTTGACCAGCAGGCAGAGGGGTTGGCGTCATGGTCCAAACATCAGATTAGAAACACAATGATTCCCTGGGACTGGACGCTAAATCCTGGCAGACAACGTAGCCTTTCATCTTCTAAAATGGATAAATTGAATGAAGCAAGGCCAATTCTGGGCCAAGTTGTTGGATGAGATTTTTTTTTTTTTTAAGTTCCTAACTGTTCTACATAGACATTAAAATGTCCATTACAGCAGACCTAGAAATCGTCCTTCTGTCCTTGACATTTCCTCCTTCCTCACTGGTTCCTTTGTAACAGGAAGCCAGCTATTTGCCTTAGGTCCCAGCCCTCTGTTCACTGCACCTCAAGGGTGCTTCCTTTTATGGCAGGATTCCCCTAGATAAAAGGAAAATTATAAACACTCATCCTTAGAAATTTGGAAGGAAATATATATACAGCCTGAGGAGTGCAAAAGGCTCTGCGCTTCATTCAGCTATCGCTGCTCAGGGACTATAAGTACAAAAATAAAGATGAACTGGCTGGAAAGTATAATAAAGGGAGCTGAATTACAGGGAGTTGTTTTTGTTTTTTAACAAGAGTTCTGTACTGGCAAGTTTTATTGTCACCATATTGTGATACCACAGTGGACTGAAGGATCTCTGAAGCCAGGCTATTTGGGTTCAAGTCCTGACCCTGTCACACATCCGATACATGACCTGGAACAAATTATTTTTTTTTCTGTGCTTTCATTTTTCACTTCTGTAATGTGGACAGTAATAATACCTAGCTCAAGGGTCAACGAACTTTTTCTGTAAAAGGCCAGACACGAAATACTTTAGGCTTTGCAGGCCATGGGCTCAGTAGCAACTGCTCAGCTCCGTCTCATAGCATGAAGCAGCCACAGGCAATATGTAAGCCAATGGGTATGGACATGTCCCAATCAAACTTGCTGAATAGATTCTATATTTGAATCTCATGTCATATTCACTTGTCAAGAAATATCCTTGTTTTGATTTTTTTTTCAACTACTTAAAAATGTAAACAATATTCTTAGCTCACAGGCTGTACAAAAACAAGGAGTAGCCACATTTGGCCATCGGGCCATATCAAGTTGGTTGACTCCTCACGTAGTCTGCAAGTTTGAGTATAACACGTGTAAGGCTCTTAGATAAGTGCCTGATACAACATAAGCACTACTTCCATGTTGTTATTTATTATTATCATCTAGCGGACCATGATGAATGCTACACTCTCTAGAGATCTGGTATCAGTATTATTTCCCAGAAAGTCAACCTTATGGGCTTCTAGTTTTGAGAAAAAGAGATGGAGGTCCTAAGAGAGAAACTGATCTTAGTGTCTTCCTCCAATATCTAAGAAAGATACAGTGAACACTCTCCCCAGATATGGATCCAACATACAGAGTGTGCCATTGTATAGATCTCATCATTTGGGGAATGATTTTTTAAAGCCATTGCTGTCCATTTTTGCACATTAAATCCCACAAAGAGATTTATTTACAACATTAAATCATTTCTTTGTGCTGCCTGGCTACATTTTTAACTATTAAAATATTCATCACACACTCTAAGAACCTAATGCCAAGTGTTTTATGACCTTTTAAAGGATGGCTTCTTTAAAAAATCACCTTCAAATGTGGATGTCAGTTTCCAAGTTGGGGCTAAGGAAGAGCAGTCTATTGTCAAATATCAAGGGGATAAACAAGAGATCGTTGCCCATAAAAATACCACTGGAGATGGGCTGATCAAACAGAAATGTACATAATGTGTAAAGCTGTGGATTAGGGAGGTAGGGATGGGAAGTGAGGAGGAGTTTGGGGCAAAATTTGTTTGCTCTTTAGAATGAGAAACACACTCCACTGTCCACAGCAATGGTTCTCAGTAGATGGCAATTTGGGGCCCTAGGAGACATTTGTCAATGTCTGTAGACGTTTTTGATTGTCAGGGGTCACTGTTGGCATCTAGTGGGTAGAGGTCAGAGATGCTGCTAAATATCTTGCAATGCACAGCACAGCCTCCACAAGAGGGAATTATCTGGCCCAAAATTGTCAATAGTGCCAAAGTAGAACAATCTTATAGACTCAGGAACTACCGTGGCTGACCCCCACCTCACACCTGACTTTATGTTGCCGTTATTTCGAATTGGCTATTACAGGCATGTGTCAAACAACTAAAGATCAACACTAGAAAGCATCCCTCCCTATGTCCCTCTGAAGGATCGCAATTCAATTTGAACGCTCCATCCACTCACTTTTTCAAAGGCATCGTGATGGAAAAATTGCAAGATTGGTGTTCATTTAAACTACACAAATTAATTCAATTACCCTGAAGAAAACTGGTACCAGATCACCAGATTGCTGAGCAACTGATGCTAATTTTGTAATTCAATTTACTAATGAGGTACTGTGACAAATGTTTAAAAGCCAGTCATCTGTAGCTAGAACCAAGTCATTCAAGGAAGTTCGTACCTGCTGCGTATTGGGATACAGATCTCCTTGATCTTGACCAAAATGAATCTGTTCAATTTCCTTAAGTAAATAAAGCTCTTTAGACCAACACAAGGTGAAAATGAACTCCCATCCTTTTGCAAAGAATCAAAATACTAAATAAGCAGAAAAAACGAATGAAAAGCTTCTGAATCAACTTATGGAGAGTTGAAATAATTCTGATTAATCTTAACGTAACTTAAAATTATAAGTATGCTAATTAACATTGTATATTTAACACTGTTTTAAAACTTCGTCAGTTTAAAACTTTCGTTTTACAATGAAATTCTATTTATTCTATTTAAATTAAACTTAAATATTTAAATTAAACTTAAAAATGTAGAGTGCTTTACAATTCTATTTAAATTCATATATATTTGTAGAGTGCTTTATAATTTATGAAGTACATTCACATATATTATCTCACTTGAGCCCTAAAATAATTCTGAGAAGCAGGGATGACAGGTATTATTACCCTTGATTTACAGATGGAAACACAGGTTTGAATACATCATATAGGTCCTTTTGGCATAACAGAGGACTCTACTGATGCTATAATGTTTTACAAAATTGGATTACGAGGGAATATGGTACAAACAACTGTTTCTCTTCGCTATTGCTGAGTAAACAACCCAACACTCAGTGACTTAAAACAACAAACATTTTGTTGTATTTCACAACTTAGTGGGGCGTGAATTCAGGCAGAGCTCCGATGAGCAATTCTTGTGCTCCATATGGCAACTGTTGACTGGGACCACAGGAATTGCTCTGTAGTGTTCAGCTGGTAGCTGGTTTGGAGGGTCAAGACAGGTTTACTTACACTTCTGGTGCCCTGGAGAGATAGCTGGAAGGCTAGGCTCAGCTGGGTCTCTCTCTCTACATGGGTCCAAGGACCACATAGTCTCTCCAGCAGGGTAGTAGTCAGATTTCTCAGTGGTGGCTCGGGCACCAACAGCAAATACTCCAAACAACAGGAATGGGAAGCTGCCAGTCTTCTGATACTGGCCCAGGGTCACTTCTGCCATACTGAATTGGTGAAAGCATCTGTGGAGCCCTCCAAGAATTAAGAGGTGGGAAGGCAAGAAATACACTCCACCTATAGATGGAAAGAATGTCCAGAAATTTATGGCTATCTTTAATCTGCCACTTGACCTTAAGAATCTCTTCCAACTCAAATATCGAATGATATTCTTCCCTGATGATGCTGATTTCTTCCCTGACCTTGGGAGTGATTCTTCTCAAAAAAAAAAAAAACTTATACCAGGGGAAACTCCAAACCAGAGAGGCTGATGTAAGCAGTGCTCAGCACCTGTGTGTTCACCTGTATTCTTTGTTGATTTACTGCTCTCTATGATCCTATCCATTCCGGTGGCTTCAGCTACCATTTCTATGCCCATGACATCCATTCTCCGAAGCTCCAAGACTGAGTTCACCAGAAACGTTCATTTGGATAGCTCACAGGCACCTCAAATTCAGCACATCCCAAATGGAACTTGCCATCTTTCCTTCCAAACCTGTCTCTCTTTTGCCTTTGCTATCTCGGCAAGCTATGCAACCATCCACCATGTTTTCCAAATCTGTACCCTGAGTAGCATCCTTATCTCCTCCTTCTCCCTCACCCTCTGCAGCCAAATGATAACAAAGGCTTATCAATTCTAACTGCTATTATCTACCACGTTATTCCATCCTCATTGTCACTCTTCTGTTTCATGGACTTCTACACTCTTCTCCTTACTATTTCCCCTGGTCCAGAGTGACCTTTCTAAAATCCAAATATGATTATGTTGCTTCCCATTTTTGTTGGAAGGTATACTGTTGAGGATAAAATCTAAACTCCTTAATGTGATTTATAAATGTTGTTCTTGGGTGATTTGACTTAAAGACACCAAATGCCCTCCTACCCTACATATTTCTCTCCCTAGCATTGCCAATAAAATGTCCATGTTATCCATTCCTTCTAGTTAAGGCACCTGAAGTCCTTGTTAATTGCAAATGGTATCTGAGAGGCATGACCCCAGTGAACCTGTTAGCAGCCATTAACTCCTTTATGCCATTCATGAAAGTATCCTCTGTGGCTATTCGGTCCTTTCGAAACTGGTCATAGGATAGATACGTTTTGAAAAAAGGCAAAGGTTGTCTAAGTTAGTGTCTGGAGCCGTTTCTGATATATTCAAATAAAAATAATTTGCTGGTGAACATAAAATATACAAGCATCTGGAAAGATTCTGCATTGTGAAATTATTCTGTATGTGATTTTTTTTTATGAAGAATTAAAAAGTTACTGATATCAGTAAAAAAAGAAAAAAGAAGAAGGAGGAGGTGGCCAGTGGCCAGTGCAAATAGCCATTTAGGATCCAAAATTTCAAAATAATTTAATCAGTTTCATTTGATAAGATTAGCATAATAGAGTACCAATTAAATCCCCCCAAAACTAAATTCCAAGGGATGACTTAAATGTATGGGTCACATATAAATTTGGGATATCAATCATTTCTGGAAATGAGGGACCCATCAGGCAAGACTTAAAAATTGTTTCCATATATAGCTCAACTTCTCCATTATAATAGTATTTATTACTATGATAGAATTTGACCTTTAATGGAACTTAACATTTGTGAAACTCAAGTTTTGTCTCCTCCTCATCAATCTTCCACTGATGTTTCACTTCCCCAAGTTCTTATCCTATTGCTTAGAAGCAGAGCACTGACAAGTGACCACCACCATCAGACACTCATGTCCTTACTCTCCCCCATGTCTGAATGTTGGCTGTCTGCACAGACGCTCCTTCATCATGTATATCTTACTTCATCCACCTTTTTCGAATACATCTGCCACATTTTCCATCTTCATCTCTCCCAGCAGCTTCTTAAGCCCCCACATCTTTTATTTTTCAGGCTTGAAATTTTTGATAGTTTGCATTTTTTTAAAATTTCAATAGTCCTTGAAGAACAAGTGATGTTTGTTTGCATGGAAAAGTTCTTCAGTGGTGATTTCTGAGATGTTGGTGCATCCATCATCCAAACAGTGTACACTGTACCTAAAGTGTAGTCTTTTATCCCTCACCCCCTCTTGCCCTTCCCCCTGAGTCCCCAAAGTCCATTGTATCACTCTTATGCCTTTGCATCCTCATAGCTTAGCTCCTCCTTATAAGCAAGAACATACAATGTTTGGTTTTCCATTTCTGAGTTACTTCACTTAGAATAATGGTCTCCAACTCCAACCAGATTTCTGCGAATGCCATTATATTGTTCATTTTTATGGTTAAGCCCCTACATCTTATTACTCCACTTTTCAACGCTCCCGTGTCATTTACCTATAAAATTTGAATTCCAATGATGATAATGGCAATGATGATTATTTAGATTATTTAAATTTTTTTCATCACTTTGATGTTATGTTATCTTGAACTATCTCCTATAATCCTTGTATCACCACTATGATGTCTAAGTATCTCATTTACAGAACAGGAAACTGAGACTTAGAGAAGTCAAATGATTTTTCTGAGGTTCTATAATTAATCATGCTTTTCAAAGATATTCTGATAAGGCTGGATCAGAAAACTAAACTGGGATCAATCTGTCAAAATCACCTTTTTATACACTAAAATATTTATGAATAAAATGATACGACATTGAGAATTTGCTTCAAAATATTCCAGTGCAGGAGGGAGTGGAGTATAGATAAAATAATTGACCATTATATCGATGACTTGTGAGTGAGTGACGGGTATGTGGGCGCCCATTGTACTATTCACCTTACTTTTGTGTATCTTGGAAGCTAACCATATAAAAAGGTTTTGGGATTTTTTGTTTTGTTTTGTTTTGAGACAGGGTCTCGTTCTGTCACCCAGGCTGGAGTGCAGTGGTGCAATCATGGCTCAGTGCAGCCTTGACTTCTTGGGCCCGTGGATCCCCACTGCTCAGCCTCCTGAGTGGCTGGAACTATAGACATGCCAATATACCTGGCTAATTTTTTTGTACTTTTTGTAGAGATGGGGTTTTGCAAGGTTGCCCAGGCTGGTCTCGAACTCCTGGGCTCAAGCAATCTGCCCACTTTGGCCTCCCAAAGTGTTGGGATTACAAGTGCAATCCACTGTGCCTGGCCCCTTAAAAGGTTTTTTAATGTCATCTTTTTTATACAATTAGAAACTATCCAAGTCCACTGATCAGTATCGCTATTCAATGTTTGTAGATAATTTTGAAAATGTTTCATTATGTGTCTAGGTTATAAATATCTAATATAAGAAGAGCACTCCAGCTTTAAATACAAAGGTCCCATTTTTGTCACACAAGTTTATTTTTTTCTAAACCTCCGTAATATGCATTGCATACTTATCTTAGTGGAAGAAACAATTACCCAAGCACTGTGTCCAACTGCATGTTGTTATCTTTTAATTAACCTGTGTAACCTTTTTTACTTAACCTAGTTTGAGAAGTGACAGCCACTGAGCTGTCTAAATAATGTACGCCACTGCTCTTTTATTGGATCTATTCAATCAAAAACAATAATTCCTGGTGTGTGGTCCAGCCTTCTAGAGCTAGATATACTTTTTATTCAGTCATGATCCTTGTCTTGTACATCATTGTTGAAACTTGCCTTGCTAACCAGAGTACTTAGAATTGTTTCAATACAGGAAACAAAGATTGATCCCATATGTGTAATCTTTTCCATATTTCTTTTTTTTATTTTTTATTTTTTTTTTTTTGAGACAGAGTCTCACTCTGTTGTCCGGGCTGGAGTGCAGTGGCCAGATCTCAGCTCACTGCAAGCTCCGCCTCCCGGATTTACGCCATTCTCCTGCCTCAGCCTCCCGAGTAGCTGGGACTACAGGCGCCCGCCACCTCGCCCGGCTAGTTTTTTTTTTTTTTGTATTTTTTAGTAGAGACAGAGTTTCACCGTGTTAGCCAGGATGTTCTCGATCTCCTGACCTCGTGATCCACCCGTCTCGGCCTCCCAAAGTGCTGGGATTACAGGCTTGAGCCACCGCGCCCAGCCTCTTTTCCATATTCCACACAATGTTTTGTGTAAAAGCTATTCTGCTGCTCTGTGTCCATCAACTTAGAATATCCCGTGAATAAAGCAGGTAATTGGATGCTCACATATATGCTGAGGGCTAGATTAAAAGTGCCACATTGGCCGGGCATAGTGGCTCATGCCTGTAATCCCAACGCTTTGGGAGGCCGAGGTGGGAAGATCACCTGAGGTCAGGGGTTTGAGACCAGCCTGGCCAACATGGTGAAACCCTGTCTCTACTAAAAATACAAAAATTAGCCGGGCATAGTGGTGCATGCCTGTTGTCCCAGCTACTCAGGAGGCTGAGGCAGGAGAATCACTTGGACCCAGGAGGTAGAGGTTGCAGTAAGCTGAGATCACGCCACTGCACTCCAACTTAGGTGACAGAGTGAGACTCCATCTCTCAAAAAAAAAAAAAAAAAAAAAAAGTGCCACATTTCTGGATGGAATTAAATTTATCAATATGTCATCAAATCTCTAAGAGTGTGCATGCCCTGGAACCCAGTAGTGCCATATCTAGGAATTTATCCTAAGGAGGTAACTGGACAGATGCACAAAGGTTTTTATGCAAGGATATTGAAGGCAGTTGTTTTTTAAATAGTAAATAGAAAGAGTCTAACTGTCCAACAATATGAGATTGGCTTAATGAAATTATCCACAGAACTCTAAAATGCTGATGCAAATAATTGTATGGTACTAGAGAGGTATTCATTAAATCCTGTTAGTAAACAGGTTATCCACAAATATGCATTTAATGAATATATATATTATATATATACACAAACATACCCACACATATATGGCCTCACATGAAAAAAAATTATCTCTACCTACATATATGTGTGTAAAATTTGTGTAAAATGTATGTATTTAAGGGAGAGTTGTGGAGGAGAGTGTGCGCACAGCTTAGGTCTGGATTGAGAAATATGGTATCCTTTAGGTGATTTTTTTCTAGCAGTATCTTCATGTATTTCTATAATGGAATACTACTACAAGTAGTAGCTACACAAGAAATAAAAAGGAACAAAAATAACAGATAAAACCTATTCTGTCTAAATGTGTTTCAAATGTTCAGATAAAAGGCAAGTGAAACAACCTAGAGAAGATGTAAAAAACCTTTTGGGAGCATTGTTTCAATAAAGAAAAGCCTTTCCATATTAATTATTGAGTAGAAATGATGGAAAAGGTAATGGGGAAAGAAGCAGAGAGGAGTGAAGAGTCAGCCTGCAATTGGTGATAATTTCCCAAGTTGAGCCTGGGAGTTATAAGTGAGATGTGCCCCTGCTCCAACCAAACCAGTGAAATATTGCAGCACAGTTTTCTCTCCCTTTTTTGGAGTTGCCAGAGCTTTTTGGAGTTCCTGTAACAGGCCAGGTTTTATTTGCTGATCCTTAACCGTAACTATGTTAAGGTAGGTCTTCCTAAACTCTGGCCCAGGGGATGGGGGGTTCAATGTCTTGCCCAAGGTCATATAGCAGGTAACCTGTGAGCTGAGATGCCCTTCACCAAGGGCATTCCCTGAGATGCCATTCGGGGCTCTCCATTGCAGAGAAGAAGGATCCAGGAAAGTGCAAAGAAAGTCATTGTCACTGTTACAGTGACCAAGACAACACCTTGGTAACGTCTGGGTAGAATTCTCTGAAGAATGGGGACAAGCTGAGTTGTACAGGCAGCAACTGAGAGGACATTTTTGGGAACCAGAAGTAAGCATTTGTGATTGTAAATTATTCAGGCTAGATGTTTACAATGAGCAATTTAGCTTCAGGCCAATATTAACTTCCGTTCCTATTACTATCAGATTAATTGCATTTTGTTGCTTTTTCTAAATACACTTCAAATCAGGAAACCTATAATTCAGCAGTTAGTCATTAAAGTAGCAGTGGATCTGCAACTGCGTTATCTGAAGCCCTTCTAAAAAATAAAATAAAAATCCAGGGCTTCTTTTTTTGGTCTAATAAACAGAGCATTAATAATAAGCAACTAGGATGTTCTTCGTACAATGAAAAATGTCTACATTGAAAAAGTCTTCAGATAAAAGAAATCAAGGTAAATAGACAAAATATGATTGAAAGAAGTTGGACAAATTTCATCTTAAATAATGCATCTATAGAATCATAGAAAATACAGTTGCAAATTGTCATTTCAAGATTATACAAACTGGCCGGGCGCGGTGGCTCAAGCCTGTAATCCCAGCACTTTGGGAGGCCGAGATGGGCGGATCACGAGGTCAGGAGATCGAGACCATCCTGGCTAACATGGTGAAACCCCATCTCTACTAAAAAATACAAAAAACTAGCCGGGCGAGGTGGCGGGTGCCTGTAGTCCCAGCTACTCGGGAGGCTGAGACAGGAGAATGGCGTGAACCCGGGAGGCGGAGCTTGCAGTGAGCTGAGATCCGGCCACTGCACTCCAGCCTGGGTGACAGAGCGAGACTCCGTCTCAAAAAAAAAAAAAGATTATACAAACCATTTTATACATATAGTAAGTACAAAAACAAGTTGGACTTAAAGTGGAGTTAGTATTATCGACACATTTCAAATACTTAAGCAGTAAAACGTCATATTTCCTATGCATTACAGAAATTATATGAAAATGTGTATGTGTGTCTTTCTTCATTTTTCATTGTTCTTCATGATCTCATGCCTTTACCTGCAGCTAATATCAAGTACGGTTTCACAGCAAATCAATGAAACACAGTTTACATCAAATGACCAGAGAGTTGTCAATTTTTAAAAATCCCAGCCTCTCTTGTGGATTGCTGACTTCAAAGACATGCATTAAGATTATTAAGCAAGTAATGATTGATTTATTACATAACATTAAGAAATGTTTTCTTTGAAGCACAAATTAAAAGGTCATGGATGCCCAGATTTTTCTTCAGGATGATAGTTAAAAATGCAGAATAGATAATATTGCTGGCTATGAAGGACACATGAAGGGGATTTGAAGTAACTCTCCTTTCTGGGCAATATTTTAATGAAGTGCTTAATATTCTGCAGTGGATTAATGAGGCAGTTCTCTATTTTCAAACAATGGGTGAACAATTAGGACCCAATCCTGAGAACAAATTGGTGTCGCTGTTATTTTGTGATGGTATTTAAAATGACCATTGCTGTAGCAACAAGGCATTATTTAACAGGAATGAAAATAACCATTTACATAAAGCATTTCAGCGGAGATATTCAGGAAAAAAAGGGGGGGCAGCTGCTGTTCCTAGAAATAAAGCTGACATGTTAGGATGAAAGCAACCAGCTGAAACCTAAACATGCTTTGTGCCATGTTCAGAAGTCACCCAAAATGCATGCCAACGTGCTAAACACTCCCCATAAAGCCAGCAAGCTGTCCAATTTCTCACCCTGGTCTCAAAACACTCAGGGGAGAAGAGATGGGTGCAGATCTTTGAAGAGGTCAGATTTGAGAATGAACAGAATTAATTAGCCACATGAGAGTATGAAAACCATACATCAAGTGTGGGAAAAGTTATCTACATATGGAGATTAACTGGGAAAAATTGATCTTCCAACCAAACTCAAAGTCCAATCCAAGACTACCCTAAACACCTGCATGTCCTAAATAATCAGGAACTATATTGCTCAGCAAGCTTGCATAACAATGTAAACAGAATAATAAATTGTCTCTGATTTTTCCAGTGCATTGTTATAGAAAATGAGGATGAAAATTCTACAGGTGGTCAATGAGAATAAACTATGTTTTATGCCCAAGAGTCACATAAAAATCAGGGACTTTTCCCATACTTAAGTGAATTGTAATATATATTTACCTCAATTTATTCCCTGAGGAACATTCTTTCTAATTCTACTTCTCACACCTCTAGTCTTTCCTTCCCAGGTTGCAAAGTTATTTTGCTTGCTGGTTGAGATAAGTCCTATAATTTAGTTCCCCCCCCTTTTTCCTCCCCCCAAAAAAGACTATAGGACCAAATTGATAGGATGAAATGATAGGTTTAAAGAATAATTCATTATACCATCAAAATCTTGGCATGCCAATAGCTGAAAAGGCTATTTTGAGCTGTCAGTTCTAAAGCACATATTTTTTCATTGACTGACATGCCAAGTGCTTGATAGAATAATGAATTGTTCCCATTGACATCACCATCGCAAGTAACTCTTGGGCTCCATGCAGCATTTTTCAGGGGTGATGAATAACATCAATGTTCTTTCCATAGTGTGTAAAGCTAGGAGGATGAGAGCAGCCTCAGGGACTGCTAAAGAGGAGGATGGTGGTTTAGGGATGGAGGGAAGAATGGAGGCAAGGTCAGAGGTATCATTAAGGTCGGACATGACTGTGGTGCATGTGATAGCACCTCATAATTAAAAATATATGATTCCAACTGGGCGCTGGTGGCTCATGCCTATAATCTCAGCACTTTGGGAGGCCAAAGCAGGTGGATCACTTGAGCTCAGGAGTTCAAGACTGGCCTGGGCTGTGGTGAAACCCCGTCTCTAACAAAAATACAAAAAATTAGCTGGACGTGGTAGCCTGTGCCTGTTGTATTCCCAGCTGGTGAAGTGGAAGAATGGCTTCAGCCCAGGAGGCAGAGGTTGCAGTGAGCCAAGATCATGCCACTGCACTCCAGCCTGGGCAACAGAATGAGACCCCATCTTAAAAAAGAAAAACAAACAAACAAACAAACAAAAAATACAATTCCACATTCACATTTTGACATAATTGCAACAAAACACCATCCAAGCATTCTGCCTTTTTACTTGGGAAAGGCTTGGGGTTTGAATTTTTTCTGGCTTGGAAGCTATTTGCTACTACTGCATTCAACTCACAAGCCCAGCTCCCCTGGCTCAGAGATAAGAAAGACAAAAAGAAGGTACCCATATCAAAGCCATAGGGCCATTTCCCTTAGAATAGGTCACATACACATACCCAAGTTATACTCTGCTCCTAAAGCATGATCATCCTTCTCTGCATCTCCAGGGTCGGCCAAATCTGAACCATTGTAGCCATGGGAAAGTCTCCTGAAGGCTGTAAGACCCACTGAGCAAACTTGTCAGGAGCCCCTAGTAACATTAAGAGCTGGAGCTACAAAATGCTTAATACTGACAGAAGTCACAATCCACAGAGCTAGGCATTAATGCATTAGGCACTTACAATTTGTGTCAATAACTTTTTTTTCCTGCATTTAAAAGGCAGTCTTGGACCTTCATTAAGACTCTGGTTTCCCCTAGGCAATACCATTCAGGACATAGGCATGGGCAAGGACTTCATGACTAAAACACCAAAAGCAATGGCAACAAAAGCCAAGATAGACAAATGGGAGCTAATTAAACTAAAGAGCTTCTCCACAGCAAAAGAAACTACCATCAGAGTCAACAGGCAACCTACAGAATGGGAGAAAATGTTTGCAATCTACCCATCTGACAAAGGGCTAATATCCAGAATCGACAAAGAACTTAAATTTACAAGAAAAAAACAAACAACCCTATCAAAAAGTGGGCAAAGAATATGAACAGACACTTCTCAAAAGAAGACATTTATGCAGCCAACAGACACATGAAAAAATGCTCATCATCATTGGTCATCAGAGAAATGCAAATCAAAACCACAATGAGATACCATCTCACACCAGTTAGAATGGGGATCATTAAAAAGTCAGGAAACAACAAATGCTGGAGAGGATGTGGAGAAATAGGAACGCTTTTACACTGTTGGTGGGACTGTAAACTAGTTCAACCATTGTCAAATACACTGTGGTGATTCCTCAAGGATCTAGAACTAGAAATCCCATTTGACCCAGCCATCCCATTACTGGGTATATACCCAAAGGATTATAAATCATGCTGCTATAAAGACACACGCACACATATGTTTATTGCGGTACTATTCACAATAGCAAAGACTTGGAACCAACCCAAATGTCCATCAATGGTAGACTGGATTAAGAAAATGTGGCACATGTAAACCATAGAATACTATGCAGCCATAAAAAACAATGAGTTCATGTCCTTTGTAGGGACATGGATGCAGCTGGAGACCATCATTCTGAGCAAAGTATCACAAGGACAGAAAACCAAACACCGCATGTTCTCACTCACAGATGGGAATTGAACAATGAGAACACTTGCACACAGGGTGGGGAATATCAGACACCGGGGCCTGTCATGGAGTGGGGGACCGGGGGAGGGATAGCATTAGGAGAAATACCTAATGTAAATGACGAGTTAATGGGTGCAGCAAACCAACATGGCACATGTATACCTATGTAACAAACCTGCACATTGTGCACATGTACCCTAGAACTTAAAGTATAACAATAATAATTATTATTATTATTATAAAGACTCTGGTTTCCAGGTAGGGCCTTCTGTGGTTTCTAGGTAGGGGTCTTCTCTACCACATTCACCTGAGTAATGAGTATTATAATAATAACACCTGCTTCAGGAGTTCCCCTCCCCCTCCACCAAGCAGCAATTAATTTTCTTAATTTTGTTACTTCAAAAAAAAAAGGACAGCTTTCGCTTCCCCACTCCTGGTAGGCATTTTCCTACTATAATTGAAAACACTGGATTATGTGAGTATTTCTTTCTCAGCCCATCTCTCAACAAAAGCAGATGAATAATCCCCCCACTAACACAGGATTAAGAACACACGCATTTTGTATAAAGACTTTAGGATAAGGCACAGAACAACCATTTTTCCATCAGAACCACCAAGTGGCTATTTTATATAACATGAGTTTACCTGTGTGCATATATTTGTATATATCCACATTTAATTTGTCATTTCATCATAGACTTGATGAGCAGAAGTCTAGACTAGATAGCTAGAGCTCAGATAACAGGTCCAAACTCCTCACTGAAAAGCTGAGAATGCTAAGGCCTGGGGAGGAAGGTTGGCAGACAGGGCCTTTTTAGTTAGTGAAGTTCTCAGATGATGTTGATAAAATTACCGCAAGGCGAGTTCCAATCCTGCAGTGCTGGAGCATCTGCCAGTTTTCCCAGGGGGCATCATTTGCCATCTGGTCTCACCCTTCTCACTGAGGGTCCACATCTCAGACTGTCAACTCATCACAGGGCCAAGCATTCTGGGGTTGTAGACCTCAGTGGCCATTGGCATCATGGCATCTCAGATTAAAGTTTGGCACCTACACAAAGCTTTCTCTGGGGTACATGGGCACATGGCCTTGGCTTCCTATATGTCTGCATCTTCTTCCTCCTCTTCCTCCTCTCCCTGCCACCTTGCTGTTTATTGAGGACTTGCCAGGTTCCAGGCATTAAGTGTGCTTTCTTACATTTCCCTGGGAAGAAGCTCCCCTGACTGCTCTACCCCTCAGGATAAAGTGTTTCTCTTGGTCAGGAACATTGTTGAGTTTAGCCTAGACAGGGCATGATGGCTCACACTTGTAATCCCAGCACTTTGGGAGGCCGAGGCAAGCAGATGGGTTGAGTCCAGGAGTTCAAGACCAGCCTGGGCAACATGGTGAAACCACATCTCCACTAAAAACAGAAAACAAATTAGCTGGGCATGGTGGCACATGCCTGTAGTCCCAGCTACTTGGGAGACTGAGATGGGAGATCATGTGAGCCCAGGAGGTAGAGGCTTCACTGAGCAGTGATCGTGCCACTGTCCTCCAGTCTGGCTGACACAGGGAGACCCTGTCTCAAAAAAAGTTTAGTCTAAAGCTGCCTTCTCACATATTTAAAGTTCGGCCTAAAAGTTTCTATGTACACAGGAAACTGTATCCTAGATGGAGGTGTAAACAGATTGTAGCCTACTCTTGTGCCAATCACAGGGGCAATCGAAGGAGGCCAACTGTTCAAACCATGTTAAAACAAGAAAAACACCAGGCTGAAACTAATCGGGCTGTTTCTTTACCTCACTTCGGCTTTCTGTCTATCACCTTCCTTTTTCTGTCCATAAATCTTCTACCGTGTGGCTGCACTGGAGTCTGTCTGAGCCTGCTCTGGCTCCGGAGACTGCCTGATTCCCGAACGTCCTTTGCTCAATTAAACTCTGTTAAATTTAATGTGGCTGAGGTTTTCCTTTTAGCAACATGTTCCTTCCCTTCAGGGCACTTCTCTCCCTTTTTCCTCACATACCCTCACTTGTGTGATTATCTAATATCAGTCTCCCCTATTCCTTACCATTGTGTTCTCAGCAGAGTGCCTCATACCTGGAATGACCAAATAGCTCCTCACAACCACCTGATGAGATTGGGCCCCTTAATACCCTCTAATTACAGATGAGAAAACTGAGGCTCAGTGAGCTTAAGTGGTTTGCCTTAGGTACACCTGTAAAAAGTAGCAGCACGGGGCCCGTTTGAGGCCAGAGCCTATATTTTCACCCGTCTCCCACACTGCCGCTCCTCATGAGTCTGCAAAACCCCTCTAATTTCTGTCAAGATGTCGTCTGCATGCATTTGCCAAACATCACTACCTTACGGAAGACTGTCGGTGGATGTCAAGATGTCTCAATGGGCGAAGCGGGTGTTATCTTCAGGCTAATTTGGGTTCTCTTCCAAGGGTCAGGCACAGATCCTAATGGAGTAAGTCCAAAATCTGCTATGATGTCTTACCACATGGGTCTTCACTTGGACAAGACGCTGTTACCTAAGAAGCAACTAGTCAAGTCATTTCTACAGGATTCCTGGCTGACGGGTGCTATTAAGTTTCAACAGGAAAGCAGACTTTTACACCACAGACTTTTAAATGCTATTAAAATTAAAAAGGGCCGGGCGCGGTGGCTCAAGCCTGTAATCCCAGCACTTTGGGAGGCCAAGATGGGCGGATCACGAGGTCAGGAGATCGAGAGCCCAGCCTGGCTAACACGGTGAAACCCCGTCTCTACTAAAAATACAAAAAACTAGCCGGGCGAGGTGGCGGGCGCCTGTAGTCCCAGCTACTCGGGAGGCTGAGGCAGGAGAATGGCGTAAACCCAGGAGGTGGAGCTTGCAGTGAGCTGAGATCTGGCCACTGCACTCCAGCCTGGGCGACAGAGCGAGACTCCACCTCAAAAAATAAATAAATAAATAAATAAATAAATAAAAATTAAAAAGAAGGAGGAAGAAGAAGGAGAAGAAAGACAAAGAGAAGGAGAGCATATTTCCCAGCTATGGGCTCTTTTCACTACTTTAAAAGCAAAACCATCAAAGAATGGGCACCTTTCTCTGGGTATGACTTTTATCCCCTTGTCCTCTAGATTTATTGCTTGCACCATGTAGCTTCTACCATAAAACTCTTCTTTCCAACAGACTGCTATCTGAATTGCAAAAGCAAGACTCTCCAGTAACATATAGTCTAGTAAAAAGTAAATATCATAGACTAATAAAGCAATTTCTGAAGGCGATTTATTTGCATAGAGATACCTGCCAGGGAAAACCAAAATTCCATCTCAGAATCTGGTGATGATATACTATGAGATGCTCCATCATCACATCTTTTAATTTTACAGAAAAGCAGTTGTAGCAACTGGAGGAGGAAAACCTCTCAGTCTCATTTCTGCAAGGTGAACCATAAACACTTCTAAAAGCCTCATGTGTAAACTCTCTCCCAGCACATTGCTGAATATCACTTGAATATTTGAAAAATGATACGTAGACAAAGGTATTTTTCTAGAGGATTCACATTTTTCCATCGATGTAGAATTGCCCTTGCTGTGAATAAGTACTTGCTTTCTTTTCTCCCCATTTTCCACGTGCCTTAAGTGAAAGGTTGCTATGGAAGATGTTGACTTGTTTCCTTAGTTTTTCCATTTTCCTCTTCATCCTGCCTTCTTTTAGCTGGCTTTCAAATGTTAATCCTGGCATTTCCCTGCCTCACCTTAGATCTGTTCAATGTGTCCCCAGTACTACTCTCATTTCATCTGTCACCTGCTTTATTTACATGTCTATACCACTTTAACTTCGGGTTTTCTTCTGGGACTTGCAACAGTCACCTTTAACTTCATCCCCTACCTGCTGATTCCTCCTCCAATGGCCTTATATCAAACTGGCCTGATTTTGCTGGCACCTTTACTTAACACTGTGCTCAACTTGGATTTCCACCCAAGACAGGAGACACTTCAACTGAATTGTGTCCTTGCCATTTACTTTCCAGATTTCTCTGAAAACTACAATTACTTTTTACCTACTCTTGTTCTGCTGATTGAATGATCTCAGCTTCAGGGGAAACAACACAGTGATGTAACTGGCTGGCATTCAACTTGGAGTAAGACAACAAAAGTCCAAGTCCCTCAACCTCAGTTTGCTTGCATCTCCACGGCATAGTATGGGGATAATACGCAATGTTGGCATTGCTGTAGCAGTGAAGTTCTTCCAGATTGTAAGGATGAGCTGATCCAATCCATAACCTAAATGTACTAGTGGCTTCATGGATAACTGGAAAGTGACTCATAATTGTACCCCATACAGGAGGAGCCCCAATAGCCCAGATCTGGTGTCTTTGTCCCAGGAACTTTGGCATTCTCTTTGTATCTCACCTTCAAATGTCCCCAGCAGAATGGCTCTGGATGGGTCATTTATTCACCATTGATCTCGCAGCCTCTTGATTGAATAGACTTTGGCTCAGCTGTTGATTGCTGGTCCAATTAACAAGGACCAGGTAGCACAGTTGATTTAACTCAACAAATAAGATACAACTGACCAGAACAACTGCATGGTGAAGGCACTGCCTGGGCCCCCTTTCCCCAGAAGGGGGCTTTAGCCATGGCAAATGCTTAGGGTAGCCTGCCTGGAGTGGGATTCTTGCAACACCAATCCTCATACCTCTTGAAGAAAAGATTCCATGGTTAAATAAACTTGCATGCAGTGCAGTGGCAGGATCTTGGCTCACTGAAACCTCTGCCTCCCGAGTTCAAGCGATTTTCCTGCCTCAGCCTCCCGAGTGGTTGGGACCACAGGTGCACGCCACCATGCCCAGCTACTTATTTTTATATTTTTAGTAGAGACAGGGTTTCATCATGTTGGCCAGGATGGTCTCGAACTCTTGACCTCGTGATCAGCCCACCTCAGCCTCCCAAAGTGCTGGGATTACAGGCATGAGCCACCACGCCCGGCTGTAACCTATTTTTTATGGAACATCTTATGGACACTCAGTGGAAGATACTTTGGCAAATTCTGGCTTAGACCTCATGAACTGTCTACTGCCACCAGCTTCATCAGTGTCTCCAGAACAGCAGTTCCCAACCCCTGTACATCAGAACCACCTGGGAACATTTAAAAAAATATAGTCAGCCAGACTGTGCCGCTAGGGATTCTGATTTACTTGGTCTGAGGAGAGGTCTGGAGATCAGAATTTAAATACTTCCCAGGTATTAGACCCTTAAATAATAACTCTATATGTAATAGCGCAATAATAGCATTTACTAAACATGTTTTGTGCCAGGGACTAGGTAAGTGTGATATTATTCTCTTATTTTATCCTTATAAGAACCCTGCCTAATGTATATTACCACCAATCTACAAGTAAAAAAATATAACCTAGAAGACCAACATAAATTTGGTCTGGAGACGGGTGGATCACGAGGTCAGAAGATCGAGACCATCCCGTCTCTACTAAAAAAATACAAAAAACTAGCCGGGCGAGGTGGCGGGCGCCTGTAGTCCCGGCTACTCGGGAGGCTGAGGCGTGAGAATGGCGTAAACCCGGGAGGCGGAGCTTGCAGTGAGCCGAGATCCGGCCACTGCACTCCAGCCTGGGCGACAAAGCGAGCCTCCGTCTCAAAAAAAAAAAAAAATTTGGTCTGAAGAAGAATTGAAGAGTTCATGTGCCAGCTATAGATCCTAAATAGAACTAGAGTCCTCATCAAATTATCTACCAAGTCAAAAAGAATGCATTCCCCTAAGCAGCTTCTGTCACTAGAAATCATCTTCTGAGAACCAAGCACTCTTCCCACAAGATGATCAGGAGATATTATACAGGATCCAGCTATTGGCGGCAGCTAAGCAATTTCACATTTAAACCCGAAAACCCTCCGTGATCATTTTCCTACATTCCCTCAAATCAGGAATAACAAAATCCATCACACTCAGAAGAAAGGCCTTACTCCTAACACTCAGGTGCCTGGAATCTACAATGAAATTCAGACATAGGGCTTCAGACCGCCCAAGAGGCCATTTGGAAGGGCTTGACTGCCACCTTGTGGTCCTATGCACTACCAGCCAAGGCGAGGGCACACAGCCAGCGAGAAAGAGTATGTGAGCAAACTGCTTAAACCTACTTCTGTTTTGACAAGAATGGTTATAATATCTTTTGACATGGCCCAGTAAGCTGAAAGAGAACAAAGGTATTAAAATATTCTGGCAACAGCCCTTGCTTGGGAGCAGGTTATTTTAAACAATTGCTTTCTCCAGGGCAATCATATCTGAGTTGATTTGTGTATATGCTCCTAGTTTAGAAAAAGTATTTTCCATATTTTCTCTCTAATGACTAGATTTCAAAAAATAACTATTTTGGGCCAAGAGTGGTGGCTCACACCTGTAATCCAAGCATTTTGGGAGGCTGAGACCAGAGGATCTCCTAAGCTCAGAGTTTGAGACCAGCCGGGGCAACATAGTGAGATCCCATCTCAACAAAATATGAAAAATTATCCAGGCCTGGTGGTGCATGCCTGTAGTCCCAGCTACTTAGGAAGCTGAGGCAGGAAGATCACTTGAGCCCAAGAGTGACCTATGATTGCGCTGCTGCACTCCGGCCTGGGTGACAGAGGGAGACCCTGTGTGAAAACAAACTAAAAAACAAAACAAAAAATTCGTTTTGTAACGGCAAGAAAAGGCCCAACTACAGGACTGTTTTCTCCATGTTCTGTATCCCCCAACTAACTTCTCGCTTATCTTTCCCTTCCTTCTTCTCTTCCTCCTTTCCTTCCTTCCTCCCTTTCTTTCCTCCCCGACCTCCTTCCTTCCTACATTACATGTAAACATCCCTATCTAACTCGAAATTCCTTCACCAAGAAAGCCCTATGTCCAATCCTTCTGCTACTGACTGTGTGACTTTGGCCAAGTTCCTTAACCTGTACTTAAACATCTTAGAAGAATGGTTTTTACATTTCTAAAAGACTGCAGGAGGAGGGCAACAAATAATAACACGCAACAGAGACCATATGTGGCCCACAAAGCCTAAAATATTCACTATCAGCCCTGTACAGTGTGCTGACCCCTCCCCTAGGCTTCTACCATGTGAAGTACACAGTATCAACTGCAAGTATTCTTTAAAAATAGACATTAAATCTGAATCGTAAGGAGACTTTAGATCCAACTTCCAGTTGACAGGAAGCAGGAGGGAGAGTAGGACAAGCTAAACGCACCACCTTGGCACCACCTCACCTGCTAGTGAATGTGCCGCTGAGCTCCCCTCCAGACTGAAGCACTCAGTCCCCAGATTGCTTGAAATGTGGCCGCTGATGGTTCACAGCTGAGCTCCTCACAGGCCTTGCCCTCAGCTGAAGGGAGTGGCCTTGCTAAGGCCCCACCCCTCCCTGGGATGGCCCCTATTTGAACATGTTATGTGCATTTCTTGCCTCATCTGGGGACCTCACTGAAGGACCACACCAGCTCTACAGCACCCCACTGAGGCCTCACCTGACATTGCCCCTCTATTTCTCCCTCTGCCCAAGCCTGGACCCCTTACATCCTCACAGGTATTGTAAGAACCTTCCCCCCTCCAAAAACTATCTGCATTCAAATCTCCATCCCAGAGTCTGTTTTCCTAAGCCATCCCTCCACACCATATTCTCAGCATAACAGCTGTTATGAGGTAAGGCAGGTCTTTACCCCTTTACTCAGATCCCTTCAATGGCTTCCATCTCATCAGAACCTTGCCATCCACACCCTTGTTGCATTATTGCTTGACTTCGCCTCCTACTCCTCTGCCCTTGATCACACCAGCGACACTGGCTTCCTTGCTGTTCCTCAAACATACCAGGAATGCTCCTGCCTTGGGGCCTTTGCATGTGCTCTTCTAGCTTCCTGGAATGCTCCTTTTCCAGTTATCTGCATAACTCCATCCTTCACCTCCTTCTAGTCTTCAGTCAATGAAGACTTCCCTGACCCCCTACTTAAGTGTGCAGGACTCTACCGAACCCCAGACTCCACATCCCTCTTTGGTTTCTCCATAGCATGTATCAGAATCTGGCACACTGTACATCTTATTTATGTTAATGTCTGTCTCCACCAGAATGTAAGCTCCATGAGGACAATGACTTTTATCTAGTCGTTTCTTTGCTATATTCCCAGAACTTAGAATAGTAACTGATACAAAGTTGCGGCTCAGTCAATATTTATTGAATGAACAAGTAAATAAATGAATGGAAGACTGTGAATGTGGAATCAGAAGGCTTGTGATCTTTAGGGAAGTCCCATAACTTCCCTAAAGTGGAATGGAAGACTTTCCTAAACTAATGGAAGACTGTGGATGTAGAACCAGAAGGCTTGTGATCTTTAGGGAAGCATTCTTCACATGAAAAACAGGAACCATAATTCTCATGTCATTTTGGTAATGATTATACAATGTACCATTTATAGAGGCATCATGTAATAAACTGCTAAATAAAAGGTATAATTTTTGATCAAACTGAATTCTTCACCAGAGAGGTACTTAATTTTTATAATCTAAGAGCTACCAGATTGCCAAAAAGGAAGCACAGAAACATTCAGACACAGAAAACCTTAACAATGGTTCTGATATTCAAATAAGATATAAA